>NC_060272.1:83402518-83552843 GCF_021613505.1 Equus quagga
TATATATATATATATATATATATATATATATATACAGAAAAAAGGACAAATTCTTCCCATTTGCAATAACATGGCAGGACCTAGAGGGAATTATGCTAAGGGAAATAAGCCAGTCTGAGAAAAACAAACACCAGATGACTTCACTCATATGTGGAATATAAACAAGTACTGGGACATAGAAAATAGTTCAGTGGTTACCAGGGGAAGGGGGTGGGGGGTGGCACAGGGGGTGAAGGGGAGCATTTATGTGGTGACAGTCAAGAAATAATGTACAACTGAAATCTCACATTGATGTAAACTATTATGAATTCAATAAAAAATAAATAATTTTTTTAAAAACTCCGAGCAAACTAGGAATAGAGGATAATGTCACGAACTCTATAAAAATCATCTATTGAAAACATACAGCTGTCATTGTGCTTAATAACAAAAGACTATCTTCTTAAAATTATGACCAAGGAAAAGATGTCCACTTTCATCACTCTTATTTAACACAATACTGGAAGTCTAGCCAGCACAATAGGACAAGAAAAAAGAAATAAAAGGCATATAGATGAGAAAGGAAAAAAATCTATACCTATTTACATATGACATAATTGTCTATGTATATACAAAATCCCAAGGAATCTACCAAAAAAATTTCTAGAATTAATAAATGAATTTGAGGTTGCAGGTTACAAGATCAACTCAAAAAAATCAATTAGATACCTATATGCTATATATATATATATACACACGTGTATATCTAAACCTCAAACTTTATGTGCGATTTAATTCAAAATGTATCATAGCTTTCACTATAAATGAAAAACTATAAAACTTAAGAAGAAAATGTTATTTCTGGAAATATTCTTCCAGAACTAGTTACACAAAAAGTTCTTAGTCATGACTACATAATCATGATCAATAAAAGGAAAAAAATTGATAAATTGAATATCAAAATAAAACATTTACTCTGTGAAAAACAATGGCAAGAGGATGAAAATACAAGCTACAGAGAAAATATCTGCAAACCATATATCCAACAGCGGACTTGGGTCACAACTATACAAAGAATTCTTTAAAAAGTAACAAAGCAAACAATCCAGTTAGAAAATGGACAAAAGGCATGAACAGAAACTTTACCAATGAGAATATGCCAATGTGTACTGTATAATTTTTAATTTTCTGTCTATTGCAATGTTTTGAGGAGCCAGCCCTAGTGGTCTAGTAGTTAAGATTTGGCACTCTCACTCCAACAGCCTGGGTTCATTTCCCAGTGAGGGAATCACACCACCCATCTGTAGGTTGTCGTACTGTGGTGGCTGCATGTTGCTATGATGATAAAGCTGTACCACCAGTATTTCAAATGCCAGCAGGGTCACCCATGGTGGACAGGTTTCAGTGGAGCTTCCAGACTGAGACAGACTAGGAAGAAGGACCTGGCCACTCACTTTCAAAAAAAAAAAAAATGGCCATGAAAACCCTATGAATAGCAGTGGAGCATCATTTGATAGAATGCTGGAAGGTGAGAGGATGGTGCAGAAAGCCCAGGCAGGGTGCCACTCTGCTGTACAAAGGGCTGCGAGTAGTCAGAATTGACTCAACAGCACTAACAATGATGTTTTGACCTTTTAAAAAGCTGTTTCTGGCTAGGGAGAAACTGCTCATCACTGGGCTAGCCAATTCTTAGAGATAGCAAATAACTCAGCCAGGAGCAGGCCTTTGGTATGCAAACTGTCCAGAGCTATACCTCCTCTATCTGGCCAGTACACCCCAGGAGGCAGTATTCCTCAACCTTAATGATCCCAGGCCCAGGTACCTGGCAACTTGAAACCACCCCTATAGTTTAAAGACCAATGGAAATATTCAAATTAGGCAACGCTAAACTTTTTACTCTGCCAAGCCTTGCCTTTCTCATGGAAATCCCACTAAAGTCTCTGCCCTTGGCTTTCTCCTTGCTCCTGTATTCTGCCACCTTACCAAACCTGGTATTCCTCCCATGGCACTGCCAATATCCCTGATGAACATGGATGGCAAAAGTCCTCAACAAAATATTAACAAACCAAATTCAAAATACGTTAAAAGGATCATATTCTGTGATCAAGTGGGATTTATTCCAGGGATGCAGGCATGATTCAATATCTGTAAATCAATGTGATACACCGCATTAACAAAATGAAGAGTTAAAATTACATGGTCATCTCAATAGATGCAGAGAAAGCAGTTGACAAAATTCAGCATCCATTTATGACTAAAAACTCTGAACAAAGCAAGTATAGAGGGAATATACCTGAACATAATAAAGGCCATATATGACAAGCCCACAGCTAACATCAGTACCCAACAGTGAACACTGAAAGTTTTTCCTCTAATATGAGGAACAAGACAAGGATGCTCACTCTCACGTATTTTTTTCAGCATAGTATTGGAAGTCTTAGCCAGAGCGATTAGGCAAGAAAAAGAAATAAAAGGCATTTAAATTGGAAAAGAAGAAGTAAAACTGTCACTATTTGCAGATGACATATTATATATACAAAACCCTAAACACTCCACCAAAAAACTATAAAACTCTTTAAAAAACAAAATTCAACTGAGTAAATTTTAAAGATCTTATTGGCTTTATTCAGTGACTCATGAATTGGGCAGCATCCCATCCAGCAGATAGAAAGGAGCTCTGGCAAGCTATTCAAAATCAAAGACTTGTATAGGCGGAAGGGAGCAAGATAAGGAAGTTATATTAGCAAAAAGCAGATTGATTGTGACAAGGTCACTTTCCTTTATCAGACAGGCCGTCTGTCAGGCAGATTACCTCACTAGTGCTCACCAGGTAATTCCAGATTGACTGGTTTGAAATTCCATTCCTGGGAGAGGCTGAAACTGTAATTACATTACATATTAAGTCTCAGTTCAGTGGTGTGGGGCTTAGCATAAGTGACTCCATTTGGGGTCTGTTGTCCCTTTTTAACAGAACTAATAAACAAATTCAGTAAAGTTGCAGAATACAAAATCAATACACAAAAATCTGTTGTGTTTCTATACACTAACAACAAACTATCAAAGAAATTAAGAAAGCAATCCCATTTAGGATTCATCAAAAAGAATACTTAGAAATAAAGTTAACCAAGCAGGTGAAAGAGCTGTACACCAAAAACTAGAAGACATTGATGAAAGAAACTGAAGAAGACACAATAAATGGAAAGATATTCCAAACTCATGGATTGGAAGAATTGATATTGTTAAAATGTCCATACTACCCAAAGCAATCTACAGATTCAATGCAATCCCTACCAGAATTGCAGTGGCATTTTTTCACAGAAATTGAATAAAGAATCTTAAATTTGTATAGAACCACAAAAGACCCCAAGTAGCCAATAGAATCTTGAGAAAGAAGAGCAAAGCTGGAGGCATCGCACTCCCTGATTTCAAATTATATCACAAAGCTGTAGTAATCAAAACAGTATGGTTTTGGCATAAAAACAGACATAGAGATCAATGGAACAGAATAGAGAGCCCAGAAACACACCCATGCATTTATGGTCAATTATTTACAATAAAGGAGCCAAGGACATACAATGGGATAAAACATAGTCTGTTCAGTAAATGGTGTTGGGAAAACTGGACAGTTATATGCAAAAGAATGAAACTAGACCACTACATTATACCAAACAAAAATTAATTCAAAGTCGATTAAAGACTTGACTCTAAGACCTGAAACCATAACACTCCTATAAGAAAACATAGGCAATAAGCTTCTTGACATAGGTCTTGGCAATGATTTTTTGAATCTAGCACCAAAAGCAAAAGCAACAAAATAAAAAATAAACAAGTGGAACTACATCAAACTAAAAAGCTGCTGCACAGCAAAGGAAACCATCAACAAAATGAAAAGACAACCTACCAAATGAGAGAAATGTTTGGGAATCATGTATCAAATAAGGGGCTAATATTCAAAATATAGAAAAATCAGGGCTGGCCCCGTGGCTGAGTGGTTAAGTTCATGCGCTCTGCTGCAGGTGGCCCAGTGTTTCGTTGGTTCGAATCCTGGGCGCGGACATAGCACTGCTCATCAAACCACGCTGAGGCGGCGTCCCACATGCCACAACTAGAAGGACCCACAATGAAGAATATGCAACTATGTACCGGGGGGCTTTGGGGAGAAAAAGGAAAAAATAAAATCTTTATTAAAAAATATATAGAAAAATGTTATACAACTTAATAGCAAAAAAAAAAAATCTGATTAAAAAGGAGGCAGAAGATCTGAATAGACATTTTTCCAAGAAGACATACAAATGGCCGACAGATGAAAAGATGATCAACATCACTGATCATCAGAGAAATGCAAATCAAAACCACGATGAAATACTACCTCACACCTGTTGGAATGGCTATCATCAAAAAGACAAAGATAAAAAATGCTAGTGAGGACGTGGAGAAAAAGGAACCCTTATGCACTGCTGGAAATGTAAATTGGTGTAGCCACTATGGAAAATAATACGGAGGGTCTTCAAAATATTAAAAATAGAATTACCACATGACCCAGCAATTCCACTTCTGGGTATTTATCTGAAGAAAATGAAAACACCAACTTGAAAAGATGTACATCCCCCACCACGTTCACTGCAGCATTATTTACAACAGCCAAGACATGGAAACAACATAAGTGTCCATTGATGAATGAATGGATGAAGAAATTGTGCTGTAAATATATATATATAATGAAGAATGTTCAGCCATAAAGAAAAATGAAATCTTTCCATTTGTGACAACGTGACCTTGAGGGCATTATGCTAAGTGAAATAAGTCAGAGAAAGACAAATACCACATGATCACTCTTATATGTGGAATCTGAAAGACAAAGACAAAACAAGCTTATAGATACAGAGAACATACTGGTGGCTGCCAGAGTCAGGGGGTGGAGGGGGTTGAAGAAATGGGTGAAGGAAGTTAAAAGGTAAAAATTTTAAAATCAATAATATATTTCAGTTTCTGTAGTTAATTAGATTGTATATCTGAAAGTTGTCAAGAGAGTAGATCTTAAAAGTTCTCATCACAGTAAAAAAATTCTAAGTTTGTGTGTTGATGGATGTTAACCAGACTTGTGGTGATTTCATATTGAATCATTATGTTGTACACCGAAACTAAAGTAATGTCAATTATATCTTAAAACACAATTTAAAAATAGATGAAAAAAACTGTATCATGTAATAACTGTTGAAATGTAAAGTCTGTAGTCTATTAGAATTGTGCCAACGTCATTCTCCTGGTTTTCATATTGTATCACAATTATGTGAGATGTTGCCATTCAGGGAAGCTGGGTAAAGGGTACAAGAACCTCTTGGTACTAATTTTGCAACTGCCCAGGGATCTACAATTATTTCAAAATCAAAGGCTTTTTTTTAAAAAAAAAAAAAGAAAGAAAGAAAAGGTAACTGGTCCTATCAGTGGGAACAAACTTACTGTTCATAAATGGATTTTGCAAAGAATTATCCCAATAATTCATCCATAAAAATCCTAAGGCCCTGCATGTGTGTTTTTAATGGAGAGGGGCAACGGGAGGGGAGCGCAGAAATGTTGGGGAGGAACCAACTGGGCAATTTTCTCTTCTCTTTAGTTTACGTGATACACATGTTACAGGCTCTTAACATCAGCCCCGATATCAGTTCCCCCACATAGAAACCAGTGTATATGGGGTTAAAACTAAAACCCACCACCCCCTTTCCTGCTTCTCTAGCTCCACTCATACGTAAATACCTGTTTCTTTAAACTTTGACTCGAGCTTTACAACTAAATGGGAGTTACAAATTGTTAAAAGCCCAGGTGGCCTGATGTTGGAGGCACACTAAAGTTTAGCTAATCATGTGTCCTTGAAGTTTGCCAGGAAAGCTGCTGTCTCAAGAATGTCAAGGAGCGGAGGCTTCCCAGACCTCAACTCCTCGACTCCCGGCGCTCGAAGCGCCTCAAACAGGAAGACGAGACAAGAGACAACGGCAAAGGACGCCCACCTGCCATCCTCCTATCTCCCCTGCCACCTCCTCCCCCCCCCAACCCCCGGCCCCAGCCCCGCCTTGCTGAAAGCAGCCTCTCAAGGCCAAAAGCAGGCTGGTGGAAAAACACTGACCTGCACAAGCTACATGAGTCCCCTCCCTTACCCAAAACCCCAAATAAAAATCCCTACCCATTCTTCATCCGGGAGCTAACAATTTTTGAGGCATGAGCCCTTGCTTTGCTCCCTGTGCCTGGCATAGTAAAAACCTTTCCTCTCCACTCAAGACTCTGTTCTCGTTATTTGGATTGGCATTGGGTTCAGAAACCGAACTTTCGGTTACACACAGAGTGTGCGTGTCCAAGCAGCAAGCTGCAAAATTTCTCAGGCAAGCGACAGGAGGAAATCCCGTCCCTTTCCACCCCTGGGGGCTGAGCCTCACTGCAGCCGCCGCCCCGCTAGTGCCTCGGCCTGAGGGACGACGGGCCCCGTCATTTCAGGAAAGCGGCCCGTCCTCACGACGGCCGCGCCCTGGGGCCTCGCGGGCCGCCCTCGCCCACCTCCCGTGGGAGGGACGCTGCCGGGCGGCGCCGCCCGAGCATCGGCGGAGCACCAGCCTCCCGCAGCGAGGCCTGCAGACGGTGCCGAGCGCGCGGCGCCGCCCCCACTCCGCCCCCTCCGCCCCCTCCGCCCCCTCCGCCCCGGCGCGCTCACCGCCCCTGACCCCGCCGCCGCCACCGCCCCCTCCGACCCCGCCCCGCCCCCTTCTCCGCCCCGCCCCCCTCCTTCGCCGCGGCGGCCTCCCGGGGCCGCCCAGGGCCCCGCCCCCGCTACGCAGGTGGCCGCTGAGCCCCACGCCGCGCCGGCCGGGGCGGACCTTGCGCCAGGGCGCTCCCCGCAGGGCTCCGGGGCCTGGAGGGATGACAGGGCCAGTCCCGGGGTGTGCAAGGGAGGCACGCGCGCCTCTCCCGACTGCGGGAGACGGGAGAGGACTGGTCGCTGGAGTCCGTGACCCTCTGTCTTCTCCCAGGGCCACAGAGGTGGTGGATGCTGTCAACCCTGGGTTTCTTCCTTGGTCCCAGATGCTACCTGTGTGACAACAGATGAAAACCCACATGGCGGAGCTCTGGGGGGCACTTAGGTAAGATGAATTTCCTGGGTGCGACTATCAGAAGAATCCAGCCACATTTCCTGAGCCAAAGCCATGATCCTGACCAGCCATTTGCTGCTCGGCAGGTGCTGCCCTAAACCCCAAGAGCGCTGCGCGCACGTCCTGGGACTATCCGCTGCCGCTTTCCCGTTGGAGACTTTAAAATCCTGTGATCAACAGAGCACTTGAGGGCCTCATGGGATTTACGGAATGTGTTTACAAGAATACTGAGGTCTAAACCTCTCTTAATTGTGTGCACTTAACCTCTGGCTGGGAACGGCCAGCTCTATTTCAGCAAAAATCTGGGAGTGAACAATGGAATCTCCATATTTTCCCATCATTGCATGTTCTGGAACAATTTCTCTTACCAGGACTTCTCCACCCCAGAGCTATTGCTATATTGATGTGGAGGGCTGTCCCCTGCAGCGTCCGACGTTTAGCAGCATCCTAGGCCTCTCCACACTAGATGCCAGGCAACTCCGTCTCTCTCGACTTGCGACAACCAAACATGTTTCCACACATTACCTTGGCAAGCAAAATGGTGCATATTTCCGGTGCAAAGGCTGCAGGCAATGAACTCTCAACTCTGATTTTCACCCTCACTTTTGAATTATAGTATCGTATGACAAAGAATTCTGGATGGACCGGTTCCCCCCGCCTCAGCACTTCCAGATGTCATTTCCTTCTGTTCTGGCCTCCACTGCTTCTGATCCTGGTCATTTACATCGTGTTTTTCGAATCTCTTCAGATTTCTTCTTCTTCTTTCAACAGTGTTCGTAGGTGTGGTTTCCTTAGGTCTTGCTTGGGTTTGCTGAACTTCTCTTGGGATATATTCAGCCATCATTTCTTCAAATTCTTTGCCTGACACAGCAAATATTTTGCACTCTCCATTCTCCCTCAATTACATGTTGGACCAACTGATATTTTCCAATAGATTACTAAGTTCTTAATTTTATAGAAACTATTTTTATCTCTAATTTTCAATATGGATAACTGCTGTTGGAAAGCTCACAAACCCTTTCATCTATAATCTCTAATGTTATTAACCTCACCCAGTGATTTAAATTTCAGATATTCTATTTTTCAATTCTATAATTCCTTTTTGATTCATTTTTATCTTTGACTTCTCTGCTGAGATTTCCCATATCTGTTCACTCATTTTTTTCTCCCCAAATTTAAACATAATAAAACTAGTAGTTTCAAAACCATGTCATTTCAACATCTGGGTCATTTCAGGAGCTTTTCTGTTGGCACTTTTTCCTCCTGATTTTGAGTCACGTTATTCTGCTTAACATGTCAGGTAATTACTGATTCATGCTGGACATTTTAGATGATATGTTGTAGAGATTCTAGATATAATAACTTCCTAAGGCTGCTGTAACAAATTACCAAAAACTTAACGGCTTAAAACAGAAATTTTTTCTAAAAATGAAGGTGTCAGCAGGGCCACACGCTCTCTGAAGACTCTATGAGAGTGCCCCTCCTTTCCTCTCCCAGCTTCTGGGGGACCCGTGTTTCTTGCTTGTAGACACAGCACTCCAATTTCTGCATCCTGGTCTGTTTCTTAGTAGGATACTCTCATTGAATTTAGGGTGCAACCTAATCCAGTATTATCTCATCTCAATCCTTACCTTAATTACACCCGCGAAGACCCTATTTCCACTAAGGTCACTCTCTGAGGTTCCAGGTAGATGTGAACTTTAAGGAGACACTATTCAACCAACTACACTGGATTGTGCTGACTTCCATTATAGAATATTGAGTTTTGTTCAGGCAAGCAATTGAATCACTAGTCGACCCTTCTGGATCTGTCAGGCTTTGTTTATTCTTTTGTAGCACCATGTCTATTACGGTCTTGAACCTAATTCTAGAGCATGGTCCTTTCACTAGGGAGCATTTCATAAACATTTTCTGTAAGGAGTCAGATAATACATCTTCTAGGCTTTGTGAAGAAAGAGGCAAAATGACGGCTACTATATACACACAAGAGAAAAAGAATTTAAACCAAATTGTTATTCATGAAATTCTAAGTTTAAATATAACGAGTACAAGTTTATGTAATGTGGATCTGAGAATGGAATTCCATGATTTAATTGGGGTTCAAAGTTACTGTATCCTATCATCAAAATCAATTGCAGAGGGCAATCGAGTGGCGGAGGGGTTGGGTGTGTGTGCTCCACTTCAGCAGCCTGGGGTTCATGGATTTGGATCCCAGGCACAGACCTACATACCATTCATCAAGACATACTGTGGCGGCATCCCACATACAAAATAGAGGAGTGGCACAGATGTGAGTTCAGGGACAATCTTCCTCAACCAAAAAGAGGAGGATTGGCAACAGATGTTAGCTCAGAGCCAATATTCCTCACCAAAAAAAAAAAGGAGATATCCAGCAGTTAATGTTGATCTGTAATGATATTTTATGTATTTCATCTTTAAAAATGTCTTTCCATGCAGATACTGCCAAACACTGAGTGTTGGTATATGACTAATTAAGCATATTTAGTGCTAGGAAGGCATTTACAGAATTCTGTTTGATTCTTCTCTAGATATCTGCCTCTCAACATGTCATTACATTGTAGAATAATCACTTCCAATTAAATTCCAAAATTTAACTAATTCTGAAGGAAATTTCCTTTACACTTGCATCAAAGTCCCAAAAAAATGCCACAGTTTGAGGTTGTAAAGCGTGGGAATGAAGATACTCCTTGTTTTCCATTTCCAACCACACAGGAGTGCACAGTGCCGCCTGACGTTCCTCGTGATTCAAACATTAGCTGCTGTTGATACGACTTCAGAACAGGGTAAGTTTCACATGTAAGTACGGTTTTGTCTAAGAACTTTAAGTTGAATCCTGAAAGATTGTCAAACGTGTAGCAAAAGCTAATTTCCAAAGGCATTCACAGTTCAGTAACAGTGCAGAGGCAGCTGTTCACATTCAGAACAAATTCAATGTTGACTATGAACTTGTAAAAATAAAATCACAATATTTACTGCTGCTAAGTCACTGACCTGCTCTGTGGTGGGTCAAGTCAGGCTACCACAGTAGTTTGGTATTATCAAGAGAAAAAGAATTTAAACAAAATTGTTATTCATGAAATTTCTAAGTTTAAATATAATAAACTAAAAAAGCTCATGGATCTCATGACAGTTAAGTCCATGAGAGCAAGTGAAGTTCTACTGTTCACACTATTCCTTAACACGACATGAAAATATTTTCAGCAATGTTCCCTTTGACAAATAATACAATAAACAAGGTTTCTAAATGTCCAACTAAGCCTTTTTCTGCTCTACACACATTTTTACCATCAGTTGTAACACACATTAGCAGATTCCACTTCACGTTACAGTGAATAAGTGTTTTCACAACTTCTTTTAAAATATTCTTAAATGTATTTGTTCCAGACTGTTCATAAAGGTTAAATTCTTTACTCACTTCAAATGCAGCAGTGACACCTCGAAAAAACAGAAACAGAGCAGTACTGGTTACAACTGTTGGCTCAGCAACAGCCAAGGAAAAACACTTAAATCATCTGCCTTTTTCTCTTAATTGACTATTAATGTTGCTCCAACTGTCCTCAACTCTTAAGGACAAGTGTTCTCACCAAAAGGATAAGAATGTTGTTTTTTTCTGGACATAATCTTCAGCTGCTGCAATCAAACACAATCTAATTAACTCAACATTATCAAACAGCTTTCCTTGTTTGGCCAACAATCAAGCCATTGAAAACGGTTTGACAGCAGCCACATTTTCTTTTTTATTTTGTGAAGTAATTCTGTGATGAGATATTCTATTTAAAATTTTCTAACTGTTCCGGCAATTGCTTACATGTGAGATGGGAGAATTCTGAGGGCTTAGTATGATAATGCCTACATATACAGTACACTTTGGGCACATCTATAGAGTCACTTTTCATTTCTAAAAGTGTTGACAACTAATTCAACAACAAAATCTACACTCTACTGTATTTTAAAAGTCCACTTTTATCTTCTTGTTTAGACAGGATATTCACTAGCAACTTTTTCAAACTTTGCAATATTGTCAAGTTATAATTATACCACTAGCAACTGTAACACTATGAGCAGCAGTGTAAAGCAATGAAAGTGTCCATGTTCAACTACTAAATTCTGCTGTTGTAGGACAAACACAACCAAAGACAACACGTAAGCAACTGAAGATAGCTGTTCCAAAACACTTTATTTAAAGATTTAAAAAGCTCTAAATTTTTATCATTTTCATGTGTAAAAAATATTAATTTGATTTTTTTCAATCATTTAACAATATAAAAACCATTCTCAGCGTGTAAGTTGTATAAAAACAGGCAATGGGCTGGACTGGACCCATGAGCCAGTTTGTGCAGCCTTTGCTCTAGGATATAGTCTGTACTCCTGAGGCTTGATGTTCACCAGATGCTCAAGGTGCTCAGCAAGTGTTCTCAACAGTGGATGCCCAAGAATGCCTACATCTCTCAGCCCTGCATGTCTGCTATCACCATTTAGCTCTCAGCCAGAAGGGAGGTGATGTCTGCTAAACCTCATGGAGCCTTGGCCTGCATAGATTTACCCCAACCCTTTGCCAAAGATTCATGTTTATTCATGGGCCCTAGCATGTTTGCCTGTATCCTTAAAACACACACACACAGTCGAGCTTCAACTGTGCTTGTTTGGGCGTCCTGAGGCATGTTGGTGCTAACCAGATACAGGCCACGTTTCATACACATATTTACAATTTTTTCTTTTACAAAGAACACTGCATATTTTAAAACAAGCCCCACTGATAAAGAACTTGAGGAGTCCACTTCACGTGTACAACAGCTCTTAAACATTATACTACATGCCGTCCCTACAGACATGTACACATGGCATGAAAATGCACCTATACAACTCACACGCACACACACCCAGAATGCAATTTTATACAAGTGAACTCATTTCTTAAAAGACCAGTATTCACCTAAGTCACCTTCTCATATCATTCTGAGATGCACTTTTCTTAGCTCCACAGAGAATGGTGCCAACCCCAAGATCCACACCACTTGAGAGAGAAGAGCCTCTACCCTGAAGCTATCACCCTGCAGTGAGGAAGGCCACCAGCCAGAAAGGAGCTGCAGATCCCCCTGGGTCTGTCCTCGGAAGACTTCACAGGCACTGATGGCAGTCCCTGGAATCAGAGTCTGTACATGAGAACACAACTCTCAGTGGGGCTCAGGAGCCAACCCAGGCCCCTAAGCTGACCCCCACACTACTGACCCCTAAGATTGGCAGGATCCCATACTGGAGTGGCTGTGAAATGGCACTGGAGGGCTGACCAGGATAGTCATAAGCTTCCTGGGGGGGGGGGGGGGGGGTCACTTCTGAGCAGCAGCTGAAAATTATAGGTAATAAATTAAACATTTTGAGTATTTGACGGAAGCCATACACTCTCTTCCTAGAAACATGCACATATAACATACCCATGAACTTCTGGCAGAGTGGGGCCCTGAGCAGCAGTTCTTGACAATTTTGAATCACTAAAACAGTGACCATTTCGAAAAGCTAACAAAAGCCATGAATTCTCATGTTAGACATATGCAAAGACCCAGACAATTCCGCATGTATCTCAGCCAGCCAATGAAGACTGCAAACCATCTGTGGGACTCAGATTAGGATCAGGCTAGAGGTGGCTCAGAATGTTTATTTCCTAGTTACCTGACACTGAAGACTATGTGCTCAGGATGGGAGGACAAGGCCCGAGGATACAGAGGAGCCTAAGCCTGAGAAAGCAGCAGGCAGTCACCTACCCTGGCAACGCTCCCTGGATCCTTTCCTTCTAGGCGGGTCATACAGCTGGGTTGCCTATCATTCTGGCTATCAGGTCAGAGATGGTTGTAGACTTAGAAACTTAGTCACCCAGTTAACTAAGCAGAGAGTGAAGTGAAAGAAGTATAATAATCATTGTTTAGTCATGTGCAGTTAGGCAAATAGCTGAGATCCAGTGTCATTCTGTCACACCACCAAACAGGTAAGCAAACTGTGACCTGTGGAGAGCACTGAAAAGATGAGAATGCTCTTCATCAAGTGCATCACTGCATGCAACAGTGCAAAAACCCTGTCAACAGACCTCTTTTGTGCCTGTGGTAGCGTGAAGAGCATGAAGCAGCACGTATACAGAAAACCTAATTTCTCTAGGATCCCAAATGATCCTCCCATTTGTTGAAACAACAGTTCAGAGACAGTTAAGAAAGATCCATAAGGCAAGGAGCATTAATGTCTAGGGCTCAGACAACATTCTCTAGTGGATGAAGTGGTGTTGGGGAGTGTCCCCTGGACATGTGCCAGCAAAGAGGCCTGAGTCCCGTATCACTAGGACTGTGTCTTTGAGTTTCCCAAGAATGACTCTAAGCCAGTTGACTGAGTTGGTTATACTTTGGGGGTACCTCACTGAGATGAAATTAAATGCTTTATCAGAATTTTAAATTATTTAAGGGGGCTTAAAATTCTAAATATTTTAAGGAAAACTTAAAATTTGGGGGAAAAAATGAATAAAGAACTTCCTCTATAATGTAAACTATTACAAAGGCGAATTAAACATTATCATGATCAGAACAGGGAAAATAGTTTGGTAAAAGCAAAACGTTATCAGAAACACATAGTAAAAGTATAGGAGCCAATTTCAATGAACTTCTGCTGGCTTATCTCAGATGATGTGAGTGTCAAAAAACCACCCGTTAAGGATTATAACCCACTAAAGGAATAATCTGAGTCTATACAGACATAAATTTCAAACTCTGGAGAAAGGAAAATCCTTCCACAGCAGGATAAGCACAGGAGCAATAACAGAACAAGAACAGAAAATGCTTTTGCAATTATAGTAATAATTGATTTGAGCAGTGATTAGAAATAAATGCTAAAAAATTAGCATTACTATTTATTAATATAAAAGGTAAAATAACTTTGTGAAAAAAATGAAAGATACCATGTTAGCCAAATAATCCAATTTAATATTATTAATGGGACCAATTAACAGCATGTGCTTCCTCGTATGATGTATTATGAAGTCCTCAACACTTCTATTGTGTTGCTACAAAAAGTTCATAACCTAACTGTAATCATAAGGAAACATCAGACAAATTCTGTTATTTACGTAATTAATAATAAAGAAGAGTTGTGGTCAATAGCTAATGATCATTCAGGATGTTGTCAGAGGATCCTCCCATGTGACTTTTCTGATACATACCAGCTTGACACTTTTCAGAGGTCACATTCATAGCTTGTGTTAACTGAGGGATGTCTAGTATGTCAGTTCATAGGTAGACCCAAACCTGTAACAGCTTAGCAGAGAACAAGATTTTTTCTTCCTTACAAGTCACTGTCACAGAGAAGGAAATTGTTTCACAGTAATTCTTGAACCCTGACTCCTTTCAGTGGTACTCTTCCATCTTCAGTGTAGCAACAAGGGACAGCAGAGAACATAGAGAATGAAGATGTCTTCCGTGGGACTTGTTTTACCACCAACACCCAAATTCCACTACCTAGAAGTTCGTGACTTTACCTAATTTGGATGAAAGCGGCTGGGAAATTTAGACTACTTGTGCGCCTAGAGACAAAGGAAATAGTTACTGCAGAATGTGCAGTATGTAAGATAGGGGTCTCTTTTAAATTGTATTACTCAAACACAGTATTTGTGGGTTGACTTCTGGAAGGATTTCCCAAATCCATTACCTTAAGATTTCTTTCATCTGGTCTATCTGGTCACTATGAGGTCTCTAATGCTCTATGCATTTTCTGCTGTACTGAGAAAAGTGGCTTTTGGCTGAAGTTATCACAAATCACATTCTAGATTTTCTTCACTATGTGTGAATTCTCTATTCAATGAGATTCAATCTTTGACAGAAAGCTTTCACATTTTCACAACTTTCTCAATGTTTCTCCAGTGGGAGTTTACTTAGGGTTGCGTTCATACAGAATATTTCCTATATTCATTACCTTTGCAGTCTTTCTTGTCCCAGAAAATTCTATGGTGTCCAGTAAGGAATAAACCTATCCTTAGTGGCTGAAAGACTGTCCACATACATTTCAAGGGTTTCCTTCCAGTGTAAGCCCTTGTTAAAGACTGAATGTCTTCCCCAAATGCATATGTTGAAACCTAATCCCAAATGTGCTGGTATTTGGAGGTGGGGCCTTTGGGAGGCGATTATGTCACGAGGGCAGGTCTCCCATGAACGGATTAGTGCCCTTATGAAAGAGCCTCCAAAGAGCTCCCTTACTCCATGTGAGGACACAGCAAGAAGACGGCCATCTATGAACCACGAAGTTGACCCACACCAGACACTGAATCTGCCAGTACCCTGATCTTGGACTTTCCAGTTTCCAGAACTGTGAGAAATGTGTTATTTAAGCCACAGTCTATGGTATTCCTGTTGTAACAGCCTGAACAGACTAAGACATTTCTCTTATGTTTAGTGAGGAACTTCCACATTCATTAGCTTAACAGAGTTTCAGCTCTTTCTCTGAGTTCTGCGATCTTTTCTTAGCCCTGACTTGTGGCTGAAAGTTTCCCTGCATTCATCATCTTCATGTATCTCCCCTGTGAACCCTCTGATGTTCTCAAAGTTTTGATTTCTCACTGAACATACTCCAAGATCCCTGACATTTACAAGGCTGTTTACCTGTAAGCTATCAGATTTAATGCAAGATTTGATGTATGGATGAAAGTATTTTCATATTTATTACATTCATATGTTTCATGTTTAATTCCCTGTGAGTTTTCTGATGTTTTGAGGTTTCACTTCTGGTGAAAATCTTCCCGACATCTATCACATTTATAAGGTTTCTCCTGTGTGTGATGAAAGCAAGCAATATGGCAACCCAAAATATGCCACTTTGGCTTAAGGATTATCTTGAGCTGAAAGCAACTGAAAAACAGTAGACACAGAAAAATCACTCCACCCTCCCCCATCTGTCGAAAGGCACGGCATAAATCCCCCCTTTGTGAAGTTTTCCCCATCCCATCTCCCAATATGAGAAAGAGGAGACAACTCCTATCATTGAAGATGGCACCAACTAATATCTGCACAAACAAATCTTACTGAAATAATCCTTATCTTCCATTGGTTCCCCACATACTTACCTTCTCAGAATTTACCACCTCTGGAAGCTCAAAACCCTTTTCCTCCGGCTAGTCACTTCTCTGCAAATGTATTTCCCTTTTGTTAAAAATGGAATGAAGGCCTGGAGGTCTGACCACCTCTTTGGGGTTTTCATTTCATTTGGGTGAGGCCCCTCCATATTCACATGAAATAGATCTTTTTCTCCTGTTAATGTCTTTCAACTTGCATGGCATCAGCCACTAAACCTAAGAGAGCAGTGGAAAAAGTTGTTTTTCCTCCCCTTGGCTTTTTACATCCGACAACCCTCTGAAAATTTTCCCACATTACTACACTTATAGGATTTCTCCCCTTTGTGAGTTTTCTGTTTCAAAGGGTGAGACTCATTGCCAAAAATGTGCTTCATTACACTATCCTGTGTGAATTGCCTCGTAAGTTTAGTTTGGAGAGTTAAATTGCAAAGGAAAGCTTTTCCACATTAGTTACATTCATAGGGTTTCTCCATTGTGTGAGTTTTCTGATGTTTTCTAAGGTCTGACTTCTGGCTGAAAGTTTTCCCACATTCATTACATTCATAGGGTTTCTCGCCTGTGTGACTTCTCTGATGTATTCTAAGGTGTGATATGTAGGTGAAAGCTCTCCCACATTCATTACATTCATAAGGCTTCTCCCCTGTGTGACTTCTCCAATGTATTCTCAAGATTGACTTCCAGAGGAAAGTTTTCCCACATTCAAGACATTCATAGGGTTTCTCGCCTGTGTGAATTCTCTGATGTCCTCTGAGGTGTGACATGTACGTGAAAGCTCGCCCACATTCATTACATTCATAGGGTTTCTCGCCTGTGTGACTTCTCTGATGTATTCCAAGGCTTGACTTCTGGCTGAAAGTTTTACCACACTCATTACATTCATAGGGTTTCTCCCCTGTGTGAATTCTCTGATGTCCTCTGAGGTGTGACATGTAGGTGAAAGCTCTCCCACATTCACTACATTCATAGGGTTTCTCACCTGTGTGACTTCTCTGATGTCCTCTGAGGTGTGACATGTAGGTGAAAGCTCTCCCACATTCATTACATTCATAGGGTTTCTCGCCTGTGTGAATTCTCCGATGTGCTCTGAGATGTGACATGTAAGTGAAGCCTCTCCCACATTCATTACATTCATAGGGTTTCTCCCCTGTGTGATTTTTCTGATGCACTCCAAGGCTTGACTTCTGCCTGAAAGTCTTACCACACTCACTGCATTCATAGGGTTTCTTCTTCACGTGTGTTTTCTGATGGATGGTTAGAGATGATTTCCAGGGAAAAGCTGTCCCACATTCATTACATTCATAGGTTTTCTCAGTTGTGTGAGTTCTTTGATGTATAATGAGGGATGCTCTCCTGGAGAAGCATTTTTGACAGTCATTACATTCATAGTGCTTTTCTCTTTCATGAGTTTTCTGATCGGTACTGAAGGCTGACTGAGAACTGAAAGTTCCTCTACATGTGTTATCACAAGATGTCTCTTGTGTGTGAGTTCTCTGTTGTATTATAATGGCTGAATTGTGGCTGACGTTTTTTCCATATTCAAGGGGTTTCACGCCTGTGTGAGTTCTCTGATACTCTCTGAAATGTGCTTTTTGACCAAAAGTTTTCTCTCCTGTATCAGTTCTCTGAAGTTGAGTAACCCTATTGAAATTGTTTCCAATTTTACTACATTCATCTTCAATAAATTCAGAGTGATTCTTCTCTGTGTGAATACTGGGGGAGACAATAAACGCTGATTTATCACATGGGTTTTTTCCAAATTTATAGTAAGATCTTGCCTTTGTGTGGGCACTCTTACATGTAATGAAAGCAGCCTTGCCATGGAAAGCATTACCATGTTCATTATATTCAAACGATTGCCCCAAAGTCTGAAAAGTGTGATGTTGAGTAAGTTCCTCAACATAACTAAAACCTTGCAAATTTTGACTGTAATCAAAAGATCTCTCTCCAATACTGGTTCTCTCATTTCTAGTATTGAAATGAGATGCATTAAACTCATCAGCCTTCTTTTTTGAGTAATTATGTGGTGCCAATGGGTAAAGATTCAAGTATGTAGGCCCCACAGTGTCACATTTACAAGGTATTTTTCTTGAAGGAAAAATGTCTGTGCCCAGATTAAATGGTCTTTCTGAAACTTTCTCTTGCTGTGTAGTCAATGTTTTGTTGTTGCTGAATAAAACTTGACAGAAATCTTTGTCTTGGTTTTCCTGGCTCTTCTCTAAAAGATCAAGTCGACGGTCTTCTAAAAAAGAGACAGTTAGAAATTCTTAGGAAGTTTAACATATTTTTTATGAAAAAGGGTTTATATACATATGGTTTACTATACATTTGGTATTTTTGTTTCTGGCTAAGTCTCCCAACAATATAGTACTGCCAAGTATATATTAACTATATTCACTTTACTCACTTTCCTTGGGAAGGGGCGGGGGGACTTGCTGTCATGCAAAAAGGGAAATGAACCTGGAAATGAATATCATGTCTGTCTGGCATTTGAAAATATAATTTTTAAACTTGGGAAGAGAAGTGGGTATAAAGGAAAAAAAAGATGAATTGGAAACATAAGGGTTTTAAGAGAGTTGGTCCTGGGAACAGGAAAATAAGACAATGTGATGAGTTCAAAAATGACCAAAAAAAAATCATGGACAAGAATTTTAAAGGTTCTAGCAGAGAAAGGGTTTGGATTAATGCGATTATCAGGATTTAGGTTCTTAAACTATCAAATAAATATAGATAAAAATGGCAAGATACTCATCAGTATACATACTTCCATTTGGCTCCCCTTTTTCATTCTACACATCAACACCAAAATAAGTTTATAATGGTACAGATTTCCTCACGTTTAAAGACTCAGTCCTAAAGCCCAAGCTATAATTCTCCTGGCTGCAATTCTTAGGAACACAAATGCCCAGGAGGCAGTATAAAAGTGACTGGAGAAAAAGCCATCTTTCCACCTAGATTGGAGTCACTGCTCTATCCTGCCTCTGATATTTAAGATTTATTATTAGTGTTGTTCAAAAGTAAACCTTTTTTGACCTTCAAATCCTAAGTATCATCTTTTTAACGTGCTTACTCATGTTCTTGGAACCAGTTTTAACCCTGTCCCATATTTAACTCTGCTTTCTATGCACTGTTCAACACATCTGGTTTCTATCGATTGTGATAACCTTAAGAGTCAGGTTTCAACCTGCTCTCATAAATTCTGGAAATATTCTTTATATTTATCTATCAGAAAAAAATACTGTATACATTTGACTATTACCATGCTGCGACCTATATTCCACACAATGACCTCAAGCCTTGGCTAAAAACCTAAGATGGTCCAGAGCCCACTACTCCAGGAAAACAAAGATGAAAAAGTTAAGAGACACCTTTCTGGAAAAGAAAGTTTTACACTACCTGTGCATACTTTGGGTGTTCAAATTATCATTCAACAAGTCTACAAGTACACAGAATTTTCTGCAACAGTCTGGTCAGGCTATGTTCCCCCTTAACTAGTTCATTTCAAAAAATAATCTTTTATGTGCATTCTTCTCTAATTTACTCGTATTTCAGCCTTTGCACTAGTCCGATTCTAGATACCCTTTAGGGCAAAACTATCTAAACATTCACATTAAAAACTTACCTAGGCACAAACCTAAAATAACACTTACAAGAACTGTATACTGAAAATCAAAAACCTCTGATGCAAAAATCAAAGAAAATCTAAATAAACAGAGAAACATGCTTCCAATCAAGGATTGGAAGACTCAATCTAGTAAAGATGTCAATTTTCCCCACATTCTTCTATAGATTTAATGCAAGTCCAAATGAAATCCTGGCATTTATACACACACACACACACACACACACACACACACAAGCTTGTTCTAAACTTTATATGAAAAGGTAAAGAACCCACAATAGCTAAAATAATTTTGTTAAGGAAGAAAAACTTCTACCTTATGTTAAGCATTATTAAGCAGCTGTAGTAATCAAGACAGTGTGGTACTGACAGAGAAATAGAAACACAGATCAATGAAACAGAAAAGAGAATCAAAAACATGGTCAACATAAGCACAGCCAATTGATTTCTGACAAAGGTATAAAAGCAATTCAATGCAAGGATAGTCTTTTCAACAAATGGTACTGAACAATTGGACATCCATAGGCAAAAAAAGGCGAATGTTGACCTAAACCTCAGATTGTGTAAAAATATTAATGCAAAATGTATTATGGATTTAAATGTAAAGCATAAAACTATAAAAAAATTTTTTAAAAATAGAAAACTTTTGAGACCTAGGGCTAGGCAAGGAGTTCTTGGACCAAGAAAAGAACAAACCACCTTTTAACATGTATTAAATTGCATCAAAAGTGAAAATATTTGTGCTATGAAAGACCTTAAGAGGATGAAAAGGCAAGCTACAGACTGACAGAAAATATCTGCAAACCATATATCCAACAAAGGTCTTAGTTCTAAAATAATAATAATCGAAAAAATTATATAACGGGCAAAAGACAGAACAGGTTATTTCCTTAAAGAAGATACACAAGTAGCAAAAAAGCACATGAAAAGTCATCCGACATTAATTAGCCATTAGGAAGAGCAAATTAAAACCACAATAAGATATCCCTACACGTCTACTAGAAGAGCTAAAAGAAAAACAGAGATAACAACAAATGCTGGTGATGATGCCAAAACAATGGATCTCTCATACACTGCTGGCAGAAATGTAAAACGATGTAGCCGCTCTGGAAAATTAGTGGCATTTTTTTACATAACTAACCATGTACTTACCGTATGAACCTGGAATTGCAACCTTTGGGTACTTATCCCAGAGAAATGAAAATTATCTTCACACAAAAACCCATACACAAATATTCATTGAAACTTTATTTATAATAGGAAAATATTGAAAACGACCCAAGTATCATTCAGTGATTGAATCAGTGAACAAACTCTGGAACATCATACAATGGAGTACCACTCAGAATCAAAACAGAATAAATTACTGATACATGATACAATCTGGATAAACCTCAAGGGGATTATACTTGGTGGAAAAAAGTGAATTTCAAAAGGTTATATATGATTCCATTTATATAACTTTCTTGAAATGACAAAATTCTAGAAATGGAGAGCAGATTAGTGGTTGCCAGGGGGCACAGACGACCACTAGGGGGTGCGAATGGGGGGAGTATGAATACAAAAAGGTAGCACAAAAAGAGTTCTTTCATGGTAATTTTACAGTTCTGTATTTTAGCTTTGGTGGTGGTTACACAAACCTATTTACAGGATAAAACCACACAGAACTATATATGCTCACACAGATACAAACGCAAGTTAAAAGAACAATAAAAACTGAGTAAGGTCAGCACCCTAATTAACAGTAATGTACCACCACCAATTTCCCGGTTTTGATACTCTACTACAGTTACTAAGATGTCACCATTGGAGGAAGGTGGTGGAAAGGTAAACAGAATCTGTGTACTATTTTTACTACTTCCTGTGAGTCTATATTATTTCAAATAAAAAGTAAAAGAAATGCTACAAATAATCAGATTTGTTTAATGTGTTACTATTCTAAGAGTTTCATGAGAAGATGGACAAAACAGAGATGCTCACCCTGCCTTATGTTAAATTTGGACATATAAAATATTATTAATATATTTTGGAAATTGTACGCAAAATGAATTTGTACAGATTTGTCAACGCCCTCACTGTCCAAAATGTTGACAAAAAATATTTACCAAAACTGTCATTAAACACTTCTACCAGGTTTTCCTACATTTATCAGAGTATTGGCAATACTTTACATAATATTAGGCAACAAAAGTATAGTGTTGCCAGTTATCATTCCAGTTATTACTTTAAATGTTTACTTGGTCAAAACCTAACTTTATTTGAACCTCTAGTATCTTTTAGGTCAGTAATTTTCAACTGGGGATGTATTTCAGACTCAACTGATGTTGTTTTATAAGAAGATACTTAGAGAAGTATCTAAGCCTTACTCTAGACTTACTGAATCTCTTTATTTGATATTCTTGTATACTAATGGTATATTACTGGTGTCTCATGTCTCAGGATTATTGTTACATGCCAAAAACTTTCCTCTACAGGGGCCAGCCCCGTGGCCAAGTGGTTAAGCGCATGCGCTCCACTTCAGGGCCCAGGGTTTCACTGGTTTGGATCCTGGGCATGGACATGGCACCGCTCATCAAGCCATGCTGAGGCAGCGTCCCACATAGCAGAGCCAGAAGGACCCACAACTAGAATATACAGCTATGTACTAGGGGGTTTTGGGGAGAAGAAGAAGAAGAAAAAAAAAAATAAGACTAGCAACAGATGTTAGCTCAGGTGCCCATCTTAAAAGAAAAAAATTTCCTCTATAAAATTTTGTTCATGCATTTTCAAGATCAAACGTAAAATTCTGACTTCTTTGAAAACTTTATTTGTTGTCCTTAAAGATATTTTGCCTAAAACTTTTTTTAAACGTGACTTTATTATGTTTATCCTATCACAGAAATAACCAAATTTCCTTGTCAGTGGGTTATTCTTATTATGAACCCACAGCAGACTTTTCCTATTAATAAATTACACATAGCCATTCTAAGTCTGACGTCTATAGATGGCTTTTGTTTAACTCTGACACTTGCCTGAAAGCTCTTACAAACTAGGCCAGAGTTGTGTCATCAATGAAGGACAATCTCAGAACCTCAGGAAAAGAGGCTGTACTAAGCAGTTCGAGCTATGGACACTTCAATGAAAAGACTCTTACAAACTATGCTTTTGAGCTGACATCATTTAGAAAACTTTCAGGCCATTACAGTGCACTGAATCAGAATTCTTTTTTAAGTCAAGAAGCAGATAATTTCATGAGACTGGTAACCCAAGATCCAGCAGAACAAGAATTAATTACATGTAATTGAGTAATCACACGTTAATTATGTAACTAATGGGGAGAAATAGACTTGACTTGGGCATTTGCATTTGGGATAGTGCTTTCAGAGTGAATCAGTATGAAATACCTTTCCTCTACCTGGCTTTGCAGTTAATCCACAATGCATTTACAAAGTATTTATTTATATTATATACCAAAGTATGGAACAACAAAGCAGAGGCCATTCTTTGTAGTGGATTTCCAGAAGGGGAAAAGTGCTCTTTCAGTAACTCTATGTTATCTGGCCTATTGTGTGTGAAAAGTCTCATGTTCTTGAGAAACAGTCATGAAGTGGGTTGGGAGATTATAAAAAGGAGAAATTAAAGTAGGCTAAAATATTCCATGATCATTTTATAGAACTATGAATCTTAGCCAAAACTTATGTGCAGTAATAAAAAAAAAATAAGAGACCTTCCCTTGTGCCAGGCATGTTAAGCAATTTAATTAATTTATTTAAGAACTTGTATAGAGAAAGCATACAACGTTGAAAAGCGTGATGTAGGGGAATGTCACATGGATGGGTGACAGGAGACTGGATCATGTAAGGTATGGCATCAGGGTAGACAACAAAAGGAAATACGTCTGATAATGCAAGAAGGGTTCATAATTTACTAGTCACTAAAACACAGGTAATTTAAATTGCATATAAGTTATATGTAAACTCTAGGTTTATAAGCCACAGGTTATTTTTGTCAGCCCAGAGCAAACAAATTTGATGCATTATGTAAAAATTAACTCCAATTAGAAATAAAAATAATCAAGGCATTAAAGAGCAGGGCTCTAGTTTTGGATAATGTCATTAGACAATAAGAATATGAAAAGACTGAGTATAAAGAAAACTAAAACGTCAAGAAGTATTGAAATATCAGCATGGATAACAGAGATAAGCAATTCAGAACTTTAAAATGACTTCATGGTCATCTGTTATGACAGCAGGATAGCAGGACAAATGATTACAGAAGGAGAAAAAGAAAGAAGCATTTTTGAGTTGGAGAGAAAAACTTAGTTTTCGTCTGGCCATTTTGAAAATAAAGGGGCCATAACACTCAAGTACAGCTGCCCTGAAGGTGGGAGAAATTCTCATCAGGATAAAACAAAAGGCTTAAATTATGGGGATGGATGAGGCATGCAGGGAGTTACTGCATAGGAAGAAGAAGAGTAGACACGTAGGACAGGGTTCAGAGACAGACAAATTAGCAGGAGAAAGGGTCTGAGAATCAAAATTCATTCACAAATATCCACTGCATGCCTACTCTGTGCCTTATCACGCTTGAGGCACTTTACAACTATCAACCAGGCCAACTCAATGTGAACAAGGACTTAGAGAAGCACAGACAAAAGTACGCTCAAATCCAAGGTGGGACTGCTTTAGGAATCATGACTCGTAACATCAAAGGAAGCAGAAAATGTGTGGGAGAGAGTAGTCCCTCAAATTTTCAAATAGGACAGCTTAGTGGAGATTTTGAAATATGATTTCAGAAGTAAGAAGAGCTGATAAGTGCTTAGGAGAAAAATAAAGCAAGGGAAATGGACTGCTTGAGATGAAGAGTGCCATTATAAACAGGTGGTCGTGGAAGGCCATATTGAGAAAGTGACATGACAAGATCTGAATTCCTTTATACAGCAAATACATTTGAGAAATATATGTAGCAAATATCTCCCACTCATTACTTTGTCCTTTTTTAGCTTTTAAAACACGAAAACTAAAACAAATACACACAAATCTCTTCTGTGTAAGTTAACAAGTGGCACGAAATGAACTCCTGTAGAACCACCAGCCAGTTCATGATTCCCTCACTTACTTTTACAATCTGTACATGCAACCTTAAAAAAAAAAAGTTTAATTTAACACAAATGGAATCATTGCTTCTTTTGTTCAAAATTGTTTGTGAGGTTCATTCATGTATTTGCTTGTGCCCATAACTTGCAAATTTCCATTTCTGTATAATTTATGCTCTATTAAATAAATGCACCACAATTTATTTCTTCATTCATCTATTGATGGGTGTTTGTCTGATTTCATTGTGTGGAAAAAAATTTTCCTATTCTTCCTGGAGCACATAAGCACACCTCTCTCAGGAGTATATAGGTAGGAGCAGAACAGCACGACACAGGGTAGGGATATCTTCACCTTTACTAGATAACGTCCACCATTTCAAAGTGATTGCACTTGTGTGGGGGCAAGGGGTATATGAAAAATATTTGTGCCTTCTGCTCAGTTTTGCTGTGAACCTAAAATTGTTCTAAAAAGTCTTAAAAAACAAAAAAGTGCACCAATTTCAATTCTGCAGCACTAAATGGGGTTCTTTGATGTTCTGCATCCTCACCAACTCGTGATACTGTCAGACTCGGAATTTCTGCCCATCTTATAAATAAATGTGTAGTGGTGTCACACTGAAGTTTCAATTGCATGTTTTCACAACTGATGAGGTTAAATATGTTTTCCCCTGATATGTGACATCTGGATTTCCACTGTGGAAGTTTCTTATTGTCTTATGCCCATTTTTCTGCTGGGTTGCCTGCCTTTTTCCTCCAAGACTCACAGAATTTCTTCTTATAATCCTAAGGTTAGTCCTGTCTTGGTTCAACGTATCACAAATAGATTCTGCTACAGTGTGGGTTCTCTTTTCACACTTTTCATGATGTCAAGAAATTGTGAATTTTAGTAGAGTTGAGTTTATAAGGCTTTTCGCAAAAATTAAACATTTTTGTAGTTTTAAATTTTCAGTACACAGAATAATGAAAATTTTCTCCCATATCTCCTTCTAAAATATTTAGTTTTGCCTCATATAATTCAGCCGTCAGTCCACCAAAATTAACTTTTGTGGTAGAATATAAAGGTGGAGCGCAAGACCAATTTTCATATAAATGGCTTCTGCAGCTTTCTGCACTGTCACCCTGCTCATAAACCAGTTGTCATTAAAGCACAAATTGTTTCTGGGCTCTCTATTCTTTTCAAAGGTCTATAATTATCCCCACACCAGTACTACTCTGTACCAGTTACAACAGATTTACAACATATCTTTAATAACTGTTAGAAAAAAATCCTACACCCTCTCTTCTTCAAACATGTTTAAACAAATTGGTGAGAATTAAGAATTTTAAAATAGTCTTGCAATGTACGAACATGATATTTCCATTTATTTCAGTTTTATTTCATGTTGCTCTCCAAAATTTCAATATCTGCACAGCTGTATTTCTAGGTGTGTTTGCATTCCAACTTTTTATATTATGCTTTCTCTCCTTTTTCCAGCATAGGCTAGCAACCGAATGAATTTGATTTAACTTTTATTCCAAGAAACATGTTTTCACTTTAATTTATAGCATTACAGTTTTTCAATTAATTTTTTTAAAAATAGATTACTTCTGCTTTGCTTAGTCTTCTCAAAATTCCTTGTTGTTCAAATTTTCCACTAAGCAATGCTATACCCATAGCCCAAAGTTCTGTGCAATAAAGACTTAATTGCACAGGTTTAGGGTGTTGAGACCTTGCATATTCCACAGAAATGACTGGCCTTTGACCAACTCCTGTGAGATAACTTTTAAGTCCTTGGGATATCTTGCCTGATGACAGTGTCTTTATATACCTGGGGGCCTTTGGCCACAAGAAATCAGTGTGATCTCTGGAGGGGCTAGAGCCTGAGTAACTAAGGTCAGCCACAAAGGTGCTCCAGGCCTACATGACTGACCCCCAACAAAAACCTTGAATATCGAAGCTTGGGTAAACTTCCCTGGTTGGCAATACTCCACATATGTCGTCACAGATCGCCACTGGCAGAATTAAGCACTGTTGATACCATTCCCCTGGGGGAAGAAAATGGGAAGTCTGCGTCTAGTCTCTCCTGGATTCTGCCCTATGTGCCTTTTACTTTTGCTAATTTTATCTGTATTCTTTTACCGTAATAAACTGTAAACTTGAATACAGCAGCTTTTCTCAGTTCTTAGAGACCTCTGGACAACAGGTTTACAAATACATTTTATATTTTTGATTTTGATGTACCCCTTGATCACAGATGTTTCAAAAGTATAAATGTACTTTTTATTTACAGATGGAGGGATTTTAATTCGTCTTATTGTCTACAATTTCTAGCTTTATTAAACTACGTTACTTTAACTCTGCAGAATTTATTGATGTTTTCTTTTAACCCATAATATATTTACGTTTAGTTATTCCACTGACACTTCAAAGGTTTATATTGTTTTCAGAGTACAGAAAGTGAAAGACATATAAATATGTATTAGACTCATGTCATAAAATACACTACTTATATCTTCTGGAGCAGCGGTCAACAAACTTCTTCTGTAAAGGGTCTGATGGTAAATATTTTAGTCATTGAGGCCATATGATCTCAGTCACGACTGCTCAGCCACTCTGTTGTACTCCAAAAGCTGCCATAATCCACATACAAACAAATTGCTAAGTTCCAAAAACTGTATTTACAAAAACAGGCAGTGAGCTGGATTCAGTGCAACGAACATAATCTGCCCATGGTCTAGAACTCAGTTGTTGCCCACAATATCTGGTATGAAATCAGAGCAGCATGTACAGGTCTATTATATCTAATGAGTTCCTATTTGTCCTCATATCTCCACAGTTTTTGTTTTATGAATCTTGATGATAATATTTGATTGGTGTGCAGGTATTTGCAACTTTTGCATCTCCTTTTTAAATTATATGATTTAGCGTTATTAAAGTGTCCTTTTTGTTAATATATGAATTTTGACGTGAATCAAAATCTTGTCCAATAGTTACGTAAATTAATCCTGAATTATTTCATGTATATTGCCTTAATACTAAATATTTCATATTTTAAACTTTCCAAATTATTTTCAGGTATATCTCTTTGCTACAACCTCATACTATTTTCTCTTAATAGGTGACTTTAACCCATCTACACTGATATGATAGATACATCCATCTTACTTTATGTTATGCTATTTACATATGTTAATGTTTACATAGGTGTTTTCTATAAAAAACTTTTTCAGTGATAGTTCTGTTTACTTTGTACTATTAACTGTGTTTTCCTTCTAATAATGAGAAAGCTCCTATTTGTGCATTTACAGTAGTACATTTATAGTAGTTACATTTATGTTACATGATTCTTAATTATTTATTAATTAGCCACACCTAGTGATTTCCTACTACACAATCACTGACCAAATTAATGTATCTCCTCTCTCACTTTTCTCATCCTTTAACCTTCCATTTTAACTGCTTTTATAAGTATTTTTTATTTTATAAGCATAACTGCTTTTAGTATTTAATGTTACATACAAATCGACTACTTGATTCATCAGATATAAACGACATACTCTGTTGCCTAGTTTAACAGATGAAAAAAAAGAGGGGCTGGCCTCATGGCACAGCACTTAAGTTCACACATTCCCCATCGGCAACCCAGGGTTTGCCAGTTCGGATCCCAGGCGTAGACCTACGCAGTGCTTATCAAGCCATGCCATGGCAGGCATCTCACATGTAAAGTAGAGGAAGATGGGCACGGATGTTAGTTCAGGGCCAATCTTCCTCAGCAAAAAGAGGAGGATTGGCAGTGCATGTTAGCTCAGGGCTAATCTTCCTCAAAAAAAAAATAAATTTTTTTAAAAAATGAAAATGATTACACTGTATCCCTTATATTAAACCTCCCATACCCACATTTTATTGGATCTACTCGTTTCTAAACTTCCAAAGGTGGCCATCTTTGACCCCATTTTGGATTCAGTTTTCCAGAGATATCTTCTCCCAGTACCTGAAAACTCACCTTGATAACTCCTGTTTGGAAATTCGTCCTCTAATAACCATGGGTCTTCTCCTTGCTCCAACTTGAAAATCACTTCTGGTTTTATAAAGCAATACCCTATAAACAGAAAATAATTTAGGACCTGGGCTCAATGCACAGGCTTTGATGACTCTGATGGGAAGGAAGGTGCGGCTTCAAGTGACACAGTAACAATACTCACTGACCCTTTCTTTGAGAAGGTGAAAACGAAAATATTTTCAGGTGCTCAAAAGAGATCAATCTCCCTAAATCACAAGCCTAAATAACATTAAATTTTAATAAAGGTCCACATTTACTGGGTTTCAAAAAACCAAATGGGGATTCCAATTCTGGTCATGATGGTGTGAAGGCAACCAATTTACCCTCTCACATCAAACAACTCAAACACAATACAAAATATATAAAACTTTGGCTTTTAGACTTGGGACAACAGGCAGTGCAGGTTAGGAATTCATGAGAAAAGGGAAACAATGAGGTGAGTGCTATGACTACACCTTATAGCCTGGTGAGTTTCAACACAGAATAAAAAATAGCTGCACTGAGAGAGATCTACAGAAGAGTCCCCTTCAATATTTGACTGAGTACTAACTGTAGATGCATGTGAGGAAACTACCTGAGGTTGAGGAAAGAATTATCAGAAAGCAGAATGAAAAATTACCAAAACACACACTGAAGTGGGAAGTTTGTGTTTCCCGAGTGGAAAGGCAAGGAACCCTCAGTAAGATTTTTTCATCAGAAACCATACATGCCAGAAGGCAGTGGGGTGATATTATACTCAAACTACTAAAAGAAAAGGACTATCAACCAGGAATCACATATTCAGGAAAATTATCTTTTAAAGATGAAGGCCAAATAAAAATATTCCCAGATAAACAAAAACTGAGAGATTCTGTTGCTAGTAGACCCACCTTACACTAAAAAAAGTTCTCTTGATTGATTTAAAAAGTAACCGTATAAAACAGTGTGTACATACATGTAATGCTGGGTTTCTAACATACACAAATGCATTTTTATATTTTCCAATGAAAGGACAAAAGAGGTAGGTGGGAGCAAAGCTGTACTAAACTAAGGAAATGACACCAGATGGTAACTCGAATCCACAGGAACAAATAAAGAAAAACAAAAACGGTAAATAAAATGTTAATATAATAAACGTTATGTTATATACATGATCTTTCTTGTCTCAGCTTCTTTAAAAAATTTAGAATTATACAAAGTAATAATCATTACAACGTACTGTGGGGTTTGTAACATATAGACAGGTAATATATTTAACAATAAGACCACAAAGGGAGGAAGGAATAAAGCTACAAAGGAGTTAACTTTTCTGTATGTCACTGAAATTAGCTAAGATAAATTTAAAGTCGAATCTGATAAATTCAGATAAAATGGTAAGCCCTAGAGCAACAATTAAGAAAATAAACTCTAAAAAATATAGTGAAAAAAATCATTAAAGGAATTAAAATGTTAAAAAGTATCAACATACTACAAAACAAAACAGTAAAAGAGGAATAGAGGAGACAAAGACATGAGACATACAGAAAACAAAACGTAAAATGGCAAACAAAAACCCAACTATATCAATAATAACATCAAATGTGAAAGAACAATCTAGCCAAAAGGCAGAGATTGTCAGACTAGATTAAAACAAAAGATCCAACTATGTCCAACTACATGCTGCCTAAGGAGATACACATTAGATTTAAAGATATAAAGATGTTGAAAGTAAGAGGACAGAATAACATATTTTATGCAAACAGCAACCATAAGAAAGCCACATTAATATCAAACAAAATAGACTCTAAATTTAAAAACGTTATTAGAGATGACGACAAAAGGGTAAACTCATCACGAAGATATTATAACAATTATAAACATACACGCACCTAACAATTGAGTCCCAAAATACATGAAGTGTAAATTGACAAAAGAAAGGAGAAACAGACAAATGATAATAGTTGAAAAGTTCACTATCACACTTTGAATAATGTCCAGGATAACTAGACAGAAGACCAGTAAGGAAATAGAGGATGTGAACACCACTATAAACCTAGACCTAACAGACACACACAGCACACCCTACCAACAGTAGCAGAATCCATTCTTCTAAAACGCACATGGGGTAGGGAAGGGTGAAAAAACTAAAGGAGGTCAATTATATGGTGATGGATGAAAACTACACTTTTGATGGTGACCACACTAGAGTATATACAGATGTTGAATCATAACGTTGTACACGTGAAATCTATCCAATGTTATAACCCAAGTTACCTCAATAAAAATTAATTAATTAATTAAAATGCAGGTGGAACATTCTCCAGGATAGGCCATTTATTAGGCCACAAAACAAACTTTAATAAATTTAAAGTATGGAAATAACACAGAATATCTTCTCTGACCCCAATGAAATGAAATCAGAAATCAATAACAGAAAGAAATTTGAGAAATTCAAAAATATGTGGAAATTGAACAGCACATTACTAAATAACTGAGGGGTCAAAGAAGAAATTACAAAGGAAATTAAAAAATACCTTTTGATGACTGAAAATGATGGCACAACATACCACAACTTACAGGATGAAGCAAAAACAGTGTTTAGAGGGAATTTATAAACACCTATATTAAAGAGGCAGCTCTCAAATCAATAACTTAACCTTTCATTTTCACACAAAAGAAAAACAAGAGCCAACTAACCTAAAGCAAGCACAAGAAAAGAAATAATAAAGACCGGACTGGAAATTAACAAAAGAAAGAACAGAAAGACAAAATCAGCGTAACCAAAGTTGGTTCTTTAAAAAAACCAACAAAACTGACAAATCTTTAGCTAGATTAACTAGGGAAAAAAGAGAAAAGACTCAAATTACTAAAATCAGAAACGAAAGAGGGGACAATACTACTAACTATACAGAAATAACAATGAGGGGCCGGCCCTGTGGCCGAGTGGTTGAGTTTGTGCGCTCTGCTTCAGCGGCCCGGGGTTTCACTGGTTCGGATCCTGGGTGTAGACATGGCACTACTCATCAAGCCATGCTGAGGCATCATCCCTCATGCCACAACCAGAAGGACCCACAACTAAAAATACACAACTAAGTACCAGAGGGCTTTGGGGAGAAAAAGGAAAAATAAAACCTTTAAAAAGAAAGATAAATGATTAAAAAGGAGTATTATCAACAATTCTATGCCAATAAATTGGATAACTTAGATAAAAGAGACAAATCCCTAGAAAGACACAAACTACTGAAACTAACTCTAGAAGAAACAGAAAATCTGAATAGAGTTTTAACAAGAGATTGAATCAGCAATAAAACACTACCCACAGAGAAAAGCCCATGCATGCCCTGAGGGCTTTACTGCTGAATTCTACCAAACATTTAAAGAAGAACTAATACTAACTCTTTACAAACTCTGCCAGAAAACAGAAAAGAGAACACTTCCTATCTCATTCAATGAGGCCAGCATTACCCTAACCAAAATCAGATAAATACATCACAAGAAAACTACAGACCAATATCTCTTATGAATATAGATGCGAAAACCTCCACATCAAAATACTAGCAAACTGAATCTGGCAACATATTAAATATATTATACAGCATGATCAAGTGGGATTTATCCCAGGAATGCAAAGTTGATGTAACATCCAAAAATCCATCAATGTAATTTACCGTATCAATAGGATAAAAAATAAAAACCACATAATCACCTATTAACAGACACAGAAAAAGCAGTATGATAATATTGACCCAAACTCAATACTCTTTCATGATAAAAATACTCAACAAACTAGGAATAGAATGGAACTTCCTCACCCTGATAAAGAGCTTCTAAGAAAACTCCACAGTTAATATCATACTTAATGATCAGAGACTGTATGCTTTCCCGCTAAGATCCGAAGACAAGGATGTTCATTCTCAGCACTTCTATTCGCTGTTGTACTACAGGTGCTAGCTGGGCCAATCAGGCAAGAAAAAGAACTAAAAGTTATCCAGATTGGAAAGACAGTAAATCTATAGTCACAAATGACACTATCTTATGCAGCGAGAATTCTAAGGAATCCACTAAAAACAATTAGAACAAACAAGTTGGGCAAAGTTACAGGATACAAGACCAATATACATTTCTGTTTCTTGACTTCTTTTTAAAAAAATCATTGTTTAAAGAAAAACATTAACAGTATGGGTTTTCTAATATATAGACAAGTAAAATATACAACAACAGCAGCACAAAGACTAAAGTGAGATGGAAAAAAATTATAAAGGATTCTTAAAATATATGAGTGATAAGATATTATTTTAAGGTAGACTGTGTTAAGTTAAAGTTAAGTTTAAACCCTAGAGCAACCACATAAACACACAAGAATAGCAAACTAGTCAATAATAGGGAAATTGGAATCATTAATAATGTACAATTAATATCAAAGAAATTAGAGAAAGAAGAAAAAAGGAACAATAAACACATGGAAAAACAGAAAGCAAATCACAAGATAATAGACACAAACTCACCCACGTCGATAATGACATTAAACATAAAATAGGTAAAGAAATCCACTTAAAAGGTAGAGACTGTCATACTGAATTTTTTAGAAGTCCAAACCATGTTCTATCTACAAATAAACAACTCTCAATATACTGAGGCAGAAAGAAGTAAAAGTTGGGGGTGGGGAGGAAGAAGCCAATGTTAGGCAAGGTAAAATTCAGAAAAAGGAATACTATCAGGGATAAAAAGAAACACTGCATGAGAATAAATGGATTAATTCCTGAAGAACATATAACAACCTAAATATTTTCTACCTTAGAGCAGGTTTTGAAAATACATAAAATCCTGACGGAATAGGTAGACAAATTCAAAACTATGGCTAACTAGCTGCTTTCTCAATAATTACTAGAAAAAGCATACCAAAAAATCAGAAAGTATACAGAAGACTTGAACTATACTATGAACTAATTTGACTTACTTCCCATCTAAGCAACACTAGACGCAAAAACTGTAAAAAATACAATAATTTCAAGCACATATGGAATATTCACCAACACAGATAATATACTAAGATCTAAAACAACTTTCAATAAACTTAAAACAGGATTTAAACTATGTATACAAAGTTAACTAAACAAAAAATAATATTTAAAATTAGTAATGTAAGAAATTAGGAAGAACCCAAATATCTGAAAATTAAACACCAAAGACTAGTCAAAAATTAAATCAGGGGCCGGCCCGGTGGCACAGTGTTAACTTAAGTTTACACATGCCACTTAGGCGGCCCGGGGTTCACCGGTTCAGATCCCGGGTGCAAACACGGCACCGCTTGGCACGCCATGCTGTGGCAGGCCTCCACATATAAAGTAGAGAAAGATGGGTATGGGTATTAGCTCAGGGACAGTCTTCCTCAGCAAAAAGAGGAGGACTGGTGGCAGATGTTAGTCAGAGCTAATCTTCTCCGACAGAAAAAAACAATTAAATCACAAGAGAAATAAGAAAATATCTTTTAAAAGAAAATGAAGACATGATGTAGAACAGCTTTTTGCCAGCACCCCGATGACCCTGCACATACCCACGTGCTATGGACTGAATGTATCCTCCCAAAATTCATATGTTGAAATCCTAACCCCCAATATGATATTAGGAGATGGGGACTTTGGGAGGTAACATTAGGTCGTGAGGGTGGAGCCCTCATGAATGGGATCAGTGCCTTATATAAGGAGCCCAGAGGGCTCTCTTGCCCTCTTTCCGCCATGGAAGGATACAGCAAGAAACCACTGTCCATGAACCAGGAAGTGGACCCTGACCAGACACTAAATCTGCCAGTGCCCTGATCTTCGACTTCCCAGCTTCTAGAACTGTGAGAAATAAACTTCTGTTGTTTAACACCACCCCGTCGGTGGTATTCTATTAGAGCAGCCCAAAATGAGTAAGACACCAAACATGCTGTGTAGGCAAGGCTTAGCCACAGCTGATCTATGCCTTGCAAGAACACCCCGTGAGACTCTCGGAATACAAGAGCATGGAAATTTGTGAAGAGCTGCTAAGAGGTCATTTTTCATCCTTCTCCCTGTGTTCCTGGGAGGCTGTCATGAGACAATTTCTCATCACATCTTGGGATCTGATGAGGTATGAGGCTTTCTGCTTTGCCCCCACCTCCTTAGGGTAGAGCTGCAAGCTATAAAATTGCTTAGGGGTACTATCACACTGTCTCTTCGGGACCAGGGTATCCCACCACTCGCAGTGAATCATCATGTCATCTGGTTCCTTTTGTTTCAGTGTGATCCTATGGAACAAAGGATTTGAGGAGCTGGTACCACTGTTTTCCTGTTTTATTTTGCTTTTGCTGCTCATATAAGTAATAAACTATCTGAATCTAAGAAGGGCTCATTGTTCACCCAGCGACTGTTGGCCTTGCCTTAACATTTAGCATATAAAAATTTGTGTCACCAGGGACTTCTGCCTTCGGAAAGATGGAGTACAAGTACTCTTCCCTATTCTTCCCACCAGAATACAACAACAAAAACAAGCAAAGCCTGTTCTCTCTCTACCCCAATGAACCAAAAAAGGGAGAGACTAGCAAGACAGAAAACTTTAGACAACTGCTCTACCCTAGCAAACAGCACTAACACAAAAAAACTACAGCTCCACTGCCAGCCCTGCCAACAAAAGCCAAGCGGGGAGCAGAGACGTCTACCCTTCCCAGGCTGAAACAACGTGCCACAATCCTTCTCACCAGGTAGAGGTCAAGGAAGACCAAGTAGGGAGCTGGGACTTTCATCTCTGCTAGATTTCAACAACACTCCCTACCCTACCCCCTGTACTATCAGCAGGGAACACCTGGGGAGCCTGAAATTCCATCCATATGCAGCCTCCCCACGCCCAGGGAGATGGTGCCAGAGGAGGCCTAGAGAAGAGGAAGGAATTTCAGTGCTCCAGTAACGAGACCACCCCTCCCCTGCAGTACACTGTCAGTGGAGGCCATGTGGGGAGCAGTAAGGACACACTTCTGCCCCTCCCAACCAGGGTGGTGACAGTGGAGGCCTGGTGGGGAGCTGGAACCTCCATCCCCACCAACTGGTAACAAGAAGTCCCTCCCTACTAGGTGTCAAGGGAAGACAAGTGAGAAACTGGATGCTACAGTCTGAAGGTATGTCTCTCTCCCCACCCCCAAATTCATATGTTGAAATCCTAATGCCCAATGTGATGGTATTAAGAGCTAAGGCCTTTTGGAAAGTGCTTAGGTCATGAGGGTAGAGCCTTCATGAACGGCATTAGTGCTCTTAACAAAAAAAAAAGACCCTACAGAGCTCCCTAGCTCCTGCCACCATGTGAGGATACAGGAAGTCTGGAACTGGGAAGAGGGCCCTCACTCGACCATACTGGCAACCTGATCTTGGACTTCCAGCCTCCAGAAATGTGAGAAATAAATCTCTGTTGTTTATAAGCTACCCGGTCTGTAGTATTTTCTAATAGCAGCCCAAACAGACTAAGACACTGGACTTCCACCCCTACCTGGCAGTAACAAGTCAGTGGCCCCCTTTTCCCTGCTGAAGCAGTCTCAGAGAAAGACAGCTAAAACAGATTTAAGTAAGATCCAGAGTCTCAGAAAATAACACTCCAAATTTCCAGATTTCAATCAACAATCACTTGTGACACCAAGAACAAGGAAAATCACAAGTTGAATAAGAAAATAAACAGACTTCAACACCAAGATGACAAAGATGTTAGAATTACCTGACACTGACTTTCAAGCAATCATAACAATGCTTCAAAGAGAAGCTACAAACATGCTTGACATAAATGAAAAAATTAAAAATCTCAGCAGATAGAGAAGATGTAAAAAAGATCCAAATGGAAAATTTTTAACTGAAACATAGAATAACTGGAATAAACTCAATGGATGGGCTTAGCAGAATGGAAGGGACAGAGGAATCAGTGAACTCGAAGACAATAATAGCCATTACCTAAACTGAACAACAGAAAGAAAAGAGACCGAATGCAAGAAAAAAAAGAACAGACCCTTTATCTGTCAAAGTTCTCCAGAGAAACAGAATCAATAGGGGGTATATACAGAGAGAAAAGCTTATTTGAAGGAATTGGCTCATGTCATTGTGGGAACAAGTCTGAAACTTGCAGGATGAGCCAGCAGCCCAGAGATCCAGGGAAGAATTGACGTTGCAGTCTTGAGTCCAAAAACAGTCCAAAATTCCTTCCTTCTACGGGGATCTCAGTCTTTCCCCTTAAGGCCTTCAACAGATTAGGATAAAGCCCAACCACATCATGAAGGGTAATCTAATTACTCAAAGTCTACTTCTTCAGTTTTACCTTTTTTTAATTCTTTACTTAAAGATTTAAATACTAATCACATCTAAAAAATACCTCACAGCAGCATTTAAACTTGGTCCAACCGAATAATTGGGTACCAAAGCTTTGCCAAGCTGACACACAAAATTAATCACCAGAGTCTCGGGAAGAAAGAAGACTATAACAAACATTCAGGTTATCAGAGTCCAGAAGGAGAGAAGAGAGTGAGGCTAAACAATATTTAAAGAAATAATGGCTGAAATTTCCCCCAATTTGGCAAAAGCAGCTATGTGTTATAGTAATCCCACAGATGCAGAACGCATCTTCATCAGTGACAGCTGGGAGATCAAGACTGATGACTCTACACACGCACCAAGAAGACATGAAAAGACTTATTACTCACATATCAAGGCTTTCTGAGGAGAGCAGGGCAGGCAGCAAAGTCATTCTGAAAATGGTCTGAGCAAAGAGGCAGTGGCCCTGAGTTTTACTGTGGTTAGAAGGTGGGGCCAAGGTGAGGGTTTTTGCGTGCAAGCTGGGGTGTGCATGGTTTGAACTTCCCCATTGGTGCCAAGGAAGGACACACATGAGCTTTCTTATCAGCTTGCCCCAGATATGAGGAAGAAGTGGAAGGGGGAGGTAGGGCTTGAGAGCTGTCAGCAGTCACATATCAAAAATGAAGTCAGACTCTAGTACAATTCACCCCTGCTGTTTGAAATGTGCCATTTCGCTTCATTTGATTTGAACTGATGAGCACTCTATGAAGACTGCCACCTGAGGCTGTAAAGAAAGTAAAAGTTTTTTTAGGAGCCCAGTGTTGTGTATTCTGAGAAATTGAATAATTGCTTTGGTCTACTGATGATGTGTGGAATTCCAAAGGAGATGCAGAGTGTCTTGGTGATGCCTTGTATTATGGTTTTAGTATGGCAGACACGTGTAACCTTGATTTATATTTTTGGGTGTATGTGAGGCAAGAAATTTCCAGAGTCCTTTACCCCAAAGGGGCCTACCCTGGACCAGGAATCGTGGCTGTCTTTGGTTGAACCAGCCCGCCAGGTCATTGGCAATGGCCGAAGTTCGGTAAAACTGTGCAGATGGGGCAGGTTGTTGGCCAGGGCAGCCTCCAATGCTAAGATGACTGTTTAAAATGTGGCCAATTGTACTGATTCTTAGATCCCATTCTTGATCACTGATATCCCAGTTAAAGGATGAAAAGGAGTTCCCCAGCAAATTCCATTATGTGGCACAGTGGTGCTGCCACGTGCAGTGTACAAACTCCTTTTGCTGTTCACTCAGTTGATCCCAAGAGGTTCCCTAGGTAGTCAAGGGGTCTGAAAGGACAATCTCCGCCAGCACTGAAGCAACTCGTAAGGGACTGAGGACAGGGAAGGCCACCTCCTCTTGCACATGGGATATGCCAGAGAGGCCATGTTTGTATCCATCCTGTAAATACCACTTCCATTTCATCAAGGAGGCCTGAGTGGCCTGGCCAAGTCTGAGGGATGCTGCTTCTATGACTCAAGGTGTAATGAGCAGCTGGGTACTGAGGGTCACAGGCTCAGAGCCTGTGAAAGTCTCCACTTCCAGAACAGCCAAGTATAAAGTCCACAAATGCTGCTCTAACGGTATTAACACAGGGCCAAAGAAGGCAGTTTCTTGCATCAGAAGCTCACGGGCATTTCACGGTACGTACGGTGGTCCAGAAAGTCTAAAAGGCTTGAGAAAGGGTTGCTAAAACCTCTACAGCAAGAGTCTCTCGGGGACACTAACAGGGGTGCCTTTTACATTACAGTTCAGATGGATTCTAGAGCCTTTTCTTGTAGGGGACCCCATTCAAAGTAGAATAATTTGTGACTAATATTATAAATGAGCTTAAGTAAAATTTGTTAAGAGGAACATGTTATCATCAGAACCAAAAAAACTAAAGATATTGGGCTCTTTTTAATGTTGAGTGCGTGGAGAGTGCCAAGAGCTGTTTTATGAGTGCCAGGAATAGAGCATTCCTTCAATTAAGCAAATAATTCACAGGCATTTAACTGAGATGGTGGGGCTTTGTGCTAAGTGTAGCACAATGGCCCTTTCCTTCTTGTGAGCTGTTTTATGAGAATTTGTTATGTCCTGAATGAATGTATCAAATGAATCTCCTCAGAGGAGGATGTCATCAACGTAATATCATACCTGTGCTCCTGGAGAAAGCTGGATGTGGTTAAGATCTTGCTTGCAAAGATTGTGTGCAATGACCAGAACTGAGGGGGTAGGTTAACTGAGTCTCATTTTGTCAAGCGAATTGATTGTAAGTGCCAAACAATTTTATTATATTACTTGTTGGGTCAGAGGGTCCATGATCCACTACATCACATTTTAGGACAAGGGATATTATGACCATAGTGAGTTTGGGTAAGCCAATGATCCCAACGGTCAAGGTGAAGCATAACTGTCCTCTCTTTGGTAACTGTCCTTATAGGGGGTATCTTGTTTAAATTTACTGCAATCCCCAGGTATAACTGTAATTTGGCCCAGTATTGATTAAGGCCAAGAAGCTTTGCCAAATTGTGTATCTCAGCAGATGTAAAAGTTAATTTAGAATATGTGTTGTAAAGGCACAAAAGGCACTTTGTGCTTTTTTATCTACTTTTTGTTGTTGAATTAGTACATTTCAGACTTCCAACTGTGTGACTCTGCAGGCTTCTGTTTCAGTTTTCTGTTTCCTCCCTCGGTATGTATTCAAGTTTGGGGGGTTTTTCAGTGATTACTGGGGCATGAAAATGCATGTTACTCACATATTGAGGCTTTCAGGAGAGTAGGGTAACACCCAAGACAGTCTGAAAATGGTTTGAGTGAAGGAAGGAGAAAGTGGCCCTGGATTTGACTGTGGTTAGAGGATGGGATCAGAGCAAGAGCTGCTATGCATAAGCCAGGATTTGCATGGTTTGAACTGCTTCATTGGTACTAAGTAAGGAAAGGGTAGACTTTTATTATCATCTTGCCCAGATGTGGAGCAGGAGAGGATGGCGGAGGTGGGGCTTATCAGCCATCAGTGTCAGTTATCAAAAATGCAGCCAGACTCCTTACTATACTAAGTAAACCCCAAACAGAGTAAGTGCAAATAAATCCACACACACATAATAGTCAGACATCTGAAAACTAAGGAAAAAGAAAAATATTGTGAAAGCAGTAAGATAGAAGCAACCTTACCCAGAGAGGAAAAAAAATTGGAACAACAGCAGGTATCTCACAAGAAACCATGGAGGATCTAAGAAAGTGGCACAATTATCCAAGTGCTAAAAACTGTCAACACAGAATTAAACATGCAGTGAAAATATCCTTCAAAAAATGAAGTTTTAATCAAGGCATTCTCAGATGAAGCAAAATTAAGAGCATTTGTCACCAGCAGAACTACTATACAAGAATGGCTAGAGTTCTCTAAAGATTGTAAATGTTTAAGTATCTTGGACTATCAGGAAAAAAGACCAACAGAAAGGGTAAAAAATACAGGTAAATGCAGTAAGTTTTCCTTCTCTTCTTACGTTTTCTAAACTGTTTGATGGTTGAAGCAAAAATTATAACACTGTCTGATATAGTTCTCAGTATACAGAGAGAAAATAACAAAATTATCTTATAAATGAGGGAAGGTAAAAGGAAGTACACTTCACTCAAACCACAAAAATGTAGACACTAGCAGACTGTGATAATTTATATAAAATGTTAACTCCTAGAGAAACCACTAAAAAAGCTATATAGAAACACCCTCAGAAACACTAGAGACAGATCAAAACGGAACTCTAAAATGTTCAAGTAACCCACAGAAAGGCAAAAAAAGAAAGCAGAAAAACAAAAAAGAAAGAGAAGAAAATAATAAACAGCAGATTTAAGCCCTAACATATCAATAATTACATCAAATGCAAATGATCTAAATGTACCTTCTGAAAGACAGAAACAGGCAGATGGACTTAAAAACATAATTCAACTACGTACTGTCTACAAGAAGTTCACTTCAAAAGTAAGGATATAGATTAAAAGCAGGACAGAAAAAGATACAGCATGCAAACATTAAAAAAAAAAAAACGCTGGAGGAGTTATATTAATTTCAGCCGAAGGAGACCACAGGGCAAAGAATATTGACAGAGACAGAGAAGGACACTACATAACGATTAAAGGAACAATCTACCAAAACGACAGAGCAATACTAAATATGTATATACCAAACAACAGAGCTTCAAAATATATGAAGCAAAAACTAAGAGGACTAAAAGGAGAAACAGATAAATCGATAATTATAGCTAGACCCTTCAACACCCTCTTCCAACAACTGATAGAACTAGACAGATAATAAGCAAGGATACACAACTTAACCAAACCATCAAGCAACATGATCTAACACACATTTACAGAATAGTCCATCCTATAACAGCAAAATAACATTCTTTTCAAGAATCCATAGAACTTGTACCAAGATAGACAATATCCTGGACCATTAAAAAAAAAAAGTTCAGGGCTGGCCCAGTGGCACAGTGGTTCAGTTCACATGTTCCACTTCAGTGGCCTGGGATTCGCGGGTTTGGATCCCAGGCGCAGACCTACACACCACACTCATCAAGCCACATACAAAAAATAGAGGAAGACTGGCACAAACGTTAGTTCAGGGATAATCTTCCTCACAAAAAAAAAGGAAAGCTTAATAGAATTGAAATAAAGTATGTTCTCTAACCACAATGAAATCAAACTAAAAATCAATAAAAGGTACAGAAAAATCTCCAAATACTTTGAAATTAAAGAGCACATTTCTAAGTAATCCTTTCAAGAACAAGTCTCATGGGAAATCAAGAAAATACACTGAACAAAATGAAATGAAAATGACATATCAAAATTTGTGGGATGCAGCTAAAACAGTGCTGAGATGGAAACATATCCCACTAAATCCTGACAATAGAAAACAGGAAAGGTCTCAAGTCAATAATCAAGCCTTCATCTCAATTAGGAAAAGAAGAGCAAAGTAAGGCTCAAATAAGAAGGAGGAAGGAAATTAATCCCCAGGCATGATAAAAATCCCTAAGAAAACTAGGAATTTCCTCAACTTGATAAAGAACGCCTATAAAAAACATATAATTAATATAGTTAATAGTCAAAGACTGAATGCTCTCCCCCTAAAAGTGGGAACGAGACAGAGACAGGATGCCTGTTCTCACCACTGTTACTCAACATAGTAACCTTAAAGAGATTACTCTGAGTGAAATAAGCCATACACAGAAGGATAAATATGGTATTTATCTGGAGATAAATGGTGGTAATGGATGCACAACATATGAGTATATTTAATGCTACAGAACTCTGCACTTAAAAATCATTATAATGGTAAATTTTATGTTGGGTATATTTTACCACAAAAAAAGATAACCCAAAATACATTAAAGCTAATAAAGAAATTTCATCTTTTTTTTTTTTTGAGGAAGATTAGCCCTGTGCTAACATCTGCTGCCAATCCTCCTCTTTTTACTGAGGCAGACTGGCCCTGAGCTAACATCCATGCCCATCTTCCTCTACTTTATATGTGGGACGCCTACCACAGCACGGCTTGCCAAGCGGTGCCATGTCCAGACCCAGGATCCAAACCAGCGAATCCCGGGCCACCAAAGAAGTAGAATGTGCACACTTAACCGCTGCACCACCAGGCCAGCCCCAGAAATTTCACTCTTAATGAAAACCTCCCCACAAAAAAACTCCAAGTTCAGACTGCTTCCATGGTGAATTCTACTAAATATTTAAGGAAGAAATAATATCAATTCTATCCAAACTCTTCTGGAAAACAGGAGAAATGGTTCAACTCACTTTATAAGACAAGTATTATCATGATACCAAATCCCTGAGGGGACATTACAATAAACATACAAATATCCTTTAAAAAGATATGTGCATGGGGCTGGCCCCGTGGCCGAGTGGTTAAGTTCGCGCGCTCCGCTGCAGGCGGCCCAGTGTTTCGTTGGTTCGAATCCTGGGCACGGACATGGCACTGCTCATCAGACCACGCTGAGGCGGCATCCCACATGCCACAACTAGAAGGACCCACAACGAAGAATATACAACTATGTACCAGGGGGCTTTGGGGAGAAAAAAAGGAAAAAAATAAAATCTTTAAAAAAAAAAAAGATATGTGCAAAAATCCTTAAAATGTTAATGAACCAAATCCAAAAATATAATAAAGTATGAACAAGTAGGGTTCATCCCAGAAATTCAAGGTTGGTTGAACATTCAAAAATTAATGTAATTCAAAATATTAACCGAACAAAAAAGAAAAACCATGTGATTATCTCAAAAGATAAAGAAAGAACATCTGATGATGATTATCAATTATCAATAATTAAAAAAAACACTTTCAGGTCCACCCCCAGTGGCCTAGTGGTTAAGCCTGGTGCACTCCACTTCAGTGGCCTGGGTTCAGTTCCCGGGTTCGGACCTACACCATTCATCTGTTAGTGGCCATGCTGTGGCAGCAGCTCACACACACAAAAAAAGAGGAAGGTTGACAACAGATGTTAGCTCAGGGTGAATCTCTCTCGCAAAAACAAACAAACAAACAAACAACTTCCAGCAGATTAGGGAACTTCCTCAAACTGATCACGGGCAACTATAAAAAACCTACAATTAATTTAGTTAATTAATTATGTCATGGTGAAGAAGGAATGCTTTACCTCTAAGATTAGAAACAAGACAAGAGTATCTTCTCTCACCACTTGTGTTCATTGTTATTACAGTCACACGCCACATAATGAATATTCCGTCAATAATGGACCGCATATACAATGGTGGTCCCATAACATTAGTACCATATAGCCTAGGTGCGCAGCAGGCTATACTACTTAGGTTCGTGTAAGTAAACTATGGTGTTTGCACAACCATGAAATTGCCTAACAACACATTTCTCTGAAATGTGTCTCCCTCATTAAACAACAAATGATTGGATTGATGGTCCTAGCCAGTTATTAAAGAAAAAGAAATAAAAGGCATATAGTTTAGAAATGAAGAAGTAACATCTTTATTCACAGATAATTGTGCATGTAAAACATCCTTGGGAATCTGCTAAAATAAATAAGACTAGCAAAGTTACAAAACATAACATCAATATACATAAGTCAATTGGATTTCTATGTACTTCCAAGAAACAATTAGAAATTGAAATTGTAAAATATGTGCCATTTATATCATCATCAAAATCACAGGATATATCTAAACAAAATATATGTAAAACATAGACACTGAAAGCTACAAATCATTGAAAAGAAAAATTAAAGTGCGAGAGATCATTTTAATTGGATCAGAAGCAGCAATATTGTTAAGATGTAAATTGTCCCTAGACTATTCTAAAAACTCAGAACTCAACCAGAATTCCAAGCAAAGTTTTTAAGAAATTGACAAGAAATTCTAAAATTTATATGGAAATGACAAAGAATGTATAATAATCAAAATAATTCTTAAGTGAAAAACATATTTGGAGGACTAAATCTTCCTTATTTAACAACTTCCCACAAAGCTACATAATCAAGGTGTGTTACAGACATGCAGATCCATTAAACAGAATTGAGTCCAGACACAGAACTACAAGATACATGGTCAACTTGTTTTTGACAAAGTTGCCAAGGTACTTCAATTGAAAAATAATCTGGGGCCAGCCTGGTGGCACAGCGGTTAAGTTCGCACCTTCCGCTTCTAGGCAGCCTGGGGTTCTGTAGTTCGGATCTCGGGTGCGAACATGGCACCACATGGCAAAAGCCATGCTGTGGTAGGCGTCCCATGTATAAAGTAGAGGAAGACGGGCATGGATGTTAGCTCAGGGCCAGCCTTCCTCAGCAAAAAGAGGAGGATTGACAGTAGTTACCTTAGGGCTAATATTCCTCAAAAAAAAAAAAAAAAAGAAAAATAATAAAATAATAAAGCAAATGCTGTCGCTATAACTACACACAGAGATGCAAAAAATGAACCACAACCCTTATTTCACATCATATGGAAAAATTAACTGCCAATGAATCATAGGCCTACACATAAAATTCTAAAACTTCTTCAAGAAAACATAGAAGGAAATTTTAGTGACTGTGGATTAGACAAAAATTTCTTTTGAAAAGACACAAAAACCATGAAATATAAAAGAAAAAACAATGACATATTAAAAAAACAGAAAACTGCTCTTCTAAGACATTGTTAAGAAACTACGAGCAAGCACCAGGAGAGTAGGAAGCATTAACAAAATATTTATCTGATTATGGTCTTTTATCTAGATTATATATAAAACTCTTTCAACTCACTAAGACCAAAAAAAATTTTTTTTGAATGGTCTAAAGATTTGAACAGACTTCAAAAAAGAAAATAAACAGCACATGAAAAGATGTTCAACTTCATTAATTATCAGGAAAACACAAACTAAAACCCAATAAGATAGCGAGATGCCCACTAGAATCTTTAAAAAAAATAAGACTTACAATACCAAATGTTGGTGAAGATGTGGAGCAACTACAACTATCATGCACTGCTAGGGGGCATGCAAATTGGCTCAGCCACTTTAGAAACATCTCGCAGTTCTTATAAAGTTACCATAAGACCAGTAATATCATATTTCTGGGTATTTACACGAGAAATGAAAACACAAGCCTACACAAAGACCTGAACTTAGACGGCCATAGCAGCTTCATTCCTAACAGCCCAAATAGGAAAAAAATCTATGTCTATCAACTGGTATACGGATGACAAATTGTGATATATGCATGCAAAGGAATACTACTTAGGAATAAAAGGAATAACACACACAAAGACGTACGTGACTCTCAAAAACTAAGTGAACAAAGCAAGAAAGAGCAAATGCTGTATGACGTATATAAAATTCTAGAAAGGTAAACTATTGCAACAGAAAGCAGGTCAGTGGTGGATCAGGGCAAGGGAGAGGGATGAGGAGAGAAGAATCACCGCAAAGAGCTACATGGCAACTTTTTGGGGTGACAGAAATATTTTATATCATTATTTTGGTGGTGGTAATCACCTATACACATTTCTGAAACTCATCACATTATATAACGAAAACTACCGACTTTCATTTTCTGTTAATTATACCCCAACACAAGTATTTTAAAAATTAAAAAGGAGAGAGAAAATGGAATTGCATTCTAGAGGGAGTCACATGGTAAGGTCTGCTCACCCACGGAGACGAGGTGGCTGTAGTTCTCCAGCATCACATCTCTGTACAGGGCCCTCTGAGCAGGGCCCAGGTGCCGCCACTCCTCCTGGTTGAACTCCACAGTCACATCCTTGAATGACACTAATGCCTGTAACAGCACATTTCTATTCAATCTGAAGGGTTCAGAAACAGACGATATGGAAACACCTTTGAAAATTACTTTGTACCATGTTTACTGTGAGAATTTAAAATGAAATTTTAGGGGCCGGCCCCATGGCCAAGTGGTTAAAGTTTCGTGTACTCTGCTTTCGCAGCCCAGGGTTCATGGGATAGGATCCCAGGCTCGGACCTACTCCACTCATCAGCTGATGCTGTGGAGGCATCCCACATACAAAAAATACAGAAGACTGGCACAGATGTTAGCTCAGGGCTAATCTTCCTCAAGCAAAAAAGAAGATTTTAGCTCACAGTGAATCTTCCTCACATAAAAAATAAAAAAATAAATAAATAAAACAAAATTTTGTTAAAACAAAATTTTATGATGGGTGCCTATTATGGCCCTATCACTGTCTTACACTTTGGGGTACTAACATAATTGGTAGAAATATTACTCTTACTCCCTAATGTATTTGTATTTACTTACAAATTATATAATAGACTGTCAGTTAACACATTACTGATTACGTTTAGTGCCTTTTTTTTAGATAGTTATTATAACTAGGCTTCCTGTAATCTTTACCTGTACTCCAATGGACTGTTCTGAACGCTTTCTAGGGTACATACACCCATTTGGAGTTCTCTGCTGGGACAAGGGGGAATCAATGAAGAGATATCTGTAAACCCTGGAGGCAGTACACATGATCAGACTTGTCTTTCAGAAGCAATGCTCTGGAAGAAGAGCGGAGGAAGTCTTATGCAGCAAAACAGAAGAGACCAATTTAAGGACCTCGAGGACCCTGTGCCAACTGAAGTCAGTCAGACAGAGAAAGACAAATATTGTATGATCTCTCTTATATGTGGAATCTAAAACAAAAAAAACTAAGCTTATAGAGATAGAGAACGGATTGGTGGCTACCAGAGGCAAGGTGGCAGGGAGGAATGGGTGAACTATTTTGGGTATTTTTAGTTTAAATAAACTGAATCAAAAAAAGAAAAAAATGAGACAACCTACATTAAAGTAAAGCAATGGGGATGAAGAACGGGAAACTGATCCCTTATAAGAGAAAGGAACAAAATTTCAATCATTATTTTTTTGTACAGCTGTATCGAGAGAAGCTGCATGAGCAACTGGGTAAATAGTGATGCCACTGTGAGATAATAGAAAAAATATATATATATCTATATATACACATATATATATACACATAGGTCTCTGCCCCTAGTTCCTGACTAGAGCTCCTAAAACCCTTGTAAATTCCTAAGTGATAAGAGCACTAACTGCCTCTTCTGTTCTAGTGAGCCAATTCTGATAGGCTCCTGAATGGGGGCTGGTCACCAAAATACCAAGCCATAATTAGAAGCTTGGAATTTTTAGCCCTGCCCTGGCTTTTCTAGAGAGGAGAGAGGAGTCTGAAATAGAGTTAATCACTGATCATGCCCATGTGATGAATCCTTCATAAAAATCCCAAAAGTACGGGATTTGAAGAGCTTCCAGGTTGGTGAACACAACTGTCTATCAGGTGGGCAATGCACCCAACTCCATGGGGACAGAAGTCCTGCACTTGGGACCCTCCCAGACCTCTCTCTATATATCTCTTCATCTGGTTGTCCATCTGTATCCTGTATCATATCCTTTACTAAACTGGTAAACTTAAGTGTTTCCCTGAGCTCTGTGAGCCGCTCTAACAATTAATCGAACCCAAGGAGGGAGTCATGGGAACCTTAGATTTACAGTCATAAAAAGATTTATATGTCAGAATCACAGGACAACTTGGACTTGCAACTGGCATCTGAAGTGGAGTAGGAGCAGTATCGTGAGTCTGAGCCCTTAACCTATGGGATCTGATGCTATCTCCAGGTAGATGGTGTCAGAATTGAGCTAAATTGTAGGACACCTAGCTGGTGTTGCAGAGAATTGCTTGGTGGGGGCAAAAACCCACACTTTTGGTGATCAGAAGTGTCAGAAGTATTCTGCATGAACAGTAAAGGAGACATACAGGAAGGAAGACTACTGGGTTTTCTAACTCAGCCACACACCGAGATTAGAAGAACAAAAGTAAGGTAACGGGCAAACGTTCTTCATTTGCATTCAAAGTATCTGTGAACATACACATGGAACTATACACTTCACTGCTGGTTGCATGATTTTGGAACACAAAAAGGAGGTCTAAAATTGATGTACAGAGTCATTGCGATCACACACAAAATCAGAGCTCAATCTGAAGACAGAAAAGTGGATTCTAAAACTTATATGAAGAGGGAAAGGACTTAGAATATCCAACACAATTATGGAAAAAGAACAAGGTTTGGAGATTCACATTACTGATTTCAATATTTATTTTAAAGGAACAGTAAGCAAGGCAGTATGGTATTAGCAAAAGGACTGACATAGATCAACAGAAGAGAATACTGACTCCAGAAACAACTACAAACAACACAAAGTCAAATAGTTCCCAGCAGAGGTGCCAATGCAGTTCAGTGGAGAAGGTATGTTCTTTCCTACAAATGTTGTTGGAACTATCAGACATACACAAGCAAAATTAAATAAACAATCTTGATCTATAACTCATACCACAAATAAGAAATTAACTCAAAATGATGACAGACCTGTAATTATAAAACATAAAAATATGAAAGGAAATCTTTGTGACCTTGGTTTAGAGGAAGATTTTTTTACATACGACCAAAAAAGCATAACTAGCAAAAGAAAAAGATTAAAAACTTTGAAAACTTGATCAATTAAGTACTTATGTTCTTTGAAAGACACATGGTGAGAGAAAAACACAGCAGAGATCTACTGATTTGACGCTCAAATCTTCACACAAAAATCCCCCCACAAATAACAGGTAATTTTTCCTATATAAATTACAGGGAGAAAAACGTTAAGCAAAGAAAAAAGGAGCAGGAATGTGTCCCATTCTTTTTGTGAGGTTAAAACCAAAAACCAAAATTGGATAGGAACACAGGAAAAGGAAATTACAGGCTCACATAATTGTGATATAGAAATAAATAAGTACTAGCAGAAAGACCCCAGTCAACATATATACAAAGCAACTCATCAGCAAGCAGGGTATATACAGAAAATCAACAATAAATTAATATCAGAAAATTCATTATGCTACTCACAATATTTATAGATTAAAGGAAATAAGCCATGTCTCTATTTCAACAGATACATACTAAGTGTTCCCGGACCCATTGCAACGTGAGTGTGGAGGCTTCCCCACATCAGTGAGCAGTTCTCAGACGCCAGCCAGCGGGGTGTCTAATAATTCAGCTCAATTCTGATGCTACTTACCTGGAGAGAGACCCAGATTCCACAGGTAAAGGACTCAGTCCCACAAGACCACTCTCCACCTCAGATGCTAGCTGCAAGCCCTGTGCTTCCGACCAACAGGCTACAAACTGGGGGTTCCAACAACCCCCTCCAACTCAGGATGCCAATCACAAGTCCAGGTTGTTACCTGCACTTCTGACCAACAGGCTATAAATGACAGGTTCCCATGACCCTCTCCTGTGGTTCAATTAACCTACTAGAATGGTTCACTGAACTCGAGAAAACCCATTTACTCACTAGACTACTGATTTATTACAAAGGATACTGAAGGATACAAATCAAAAGCCAGATGAAAAGATACATAAGGGCAAGGTCTCGAACAGCTTCTGTCCTCATGGAGCATGGGGCCCAGCAGGGTGGCACGTAGCTCTCTCCAAACACAAGGGCCAAAGAGCTGTCCTCTTGGGTTTTTATGGAGGCTTCATTACATAGTCATGATCCACTGAGTCACTGCTCATTGGCAATAGATTCAACTTCAAGCCCCCTCCTCTCTCTAGAAATCAGGGTTGGGACTGAAAGTTCCAATCCTCTGATCACACAGCTGCTTCTCCTGGCAACCAGCGCCCCTCCTTGGGTGGGGCCCAAAAGCCACCTTCATTAACATAAACAAGACTTTTGCGGCTCTGAGGAGATTTCAGGAACTGAGAACAAGAGACCAAATACTGTAACAAACGATGTTCCCGTTGCTCCTATGGCTCAGGAAATTCCACAAGTTTCACCAAATATATCTGCGAAATATGATTCAGTCATGTGAATTACCAAATATATGTATTTCTTATAAATCATAATATTGCAAGACAGAAAAAGTACTCAACATAATTCAATGCACCTTCCTGACTAAACTGAAATCTAAGCAAACTGATAACTGCAGGGAATATACTTATTAAACAAGGGTTACCTACCAAGAACCAAAAGCAAACATCAGAGCTAACATGGAAGTGTTTATTTTCCCTCAAGCCTGGCTTTATTTCTATTTCTCCTTTTCCATTTAACGTATGGACCCCTATAAACCTCATAAACCCATTACAGTGTGAAGTGGAGAATGAACAAAGAGCTCACCTGAGATGTGTCCATTCTGCTGCTCCTGGCAGTGTAGAGAACTGTGATGGTTCAGCTGGGAGGCCTGGGGAGGACCAGGCAGAGGCAGCACCACCTATCCACGTAAGATTCAGAAATGGTCATGTGGACTAAAACCCACAGCTTTTCACTAACGAAATATAAACTTTTCCATGGTTAAATGACAATTCAGTTTTTTTTTTAATGGTTAACAGCAATAACCAATACAAGAGAGAATTAGTTACAGTACATAAAGGATAAAGCATCACTCTTTCATTAAAATTAACATAGCAAAATACTTAGGCTACATCACTTAACTATTTTCCTATTAACAGTGCTTACCACTCAGAGAAAATCCACAGAAAGCTCACTAAAAGGAATAGAGTGCTTTAAGGCAAGAATTGTTCATTCATTTTTAACTAAGTTAGTTTCTCAAAAGGTCCTTTTCTTAACATGCTTTTGGTGACTTACCTGTGACGGAGTGCACTGCACTGTGTTTTCCTCCTGGTTCTGTCACACACTGGGTGTGCCTTGACAAGTCACTGAACTGCTCAGGTCCAATTTCTTTAAAGCTTTCAAGAGTCAGAAGTAGATGACCATGGAAGCCCTTCGTGACCCATCATTGTGGGATTCTGTGAGGTCAGGATAAGTCAAAAATGTCACGTGTAGGAGCTGACACGTGTAAGAGCAGCACAGCATCTGAAAAGAGTGGAGAATGAAGGGACGGGGGCCATTTAGCAACAGTGGAGACGGAATTTCACCCTTTGGCTGGGCAGACCTTTCCCCACACCTCACTCGCACAGGCTCTCCCAAAGCGGCCTTTCTCAGGCAGCACACCCCTGGGCCACCCCAACTCACCCCCCTCTTCTCAAAGTTGGCCCAAATCTCCCACTATCGCACAGCGCGGTGGCGTCTGGACGTGGCAACATCTCCATAACTGGGCAAGGGGGTCAACTACTGCTTCTGACCATGCAAATTTAGCCCCTGCTCTTTTCTGTGCTTGTTTGCCTCAGCTTTGAATCTTTGGCAAGAACAGTAAGAACAGGAGTGTTCGCTTCCAGGTAAAATTCTTGTTCCTAGAAACCTCCTGATTCCTACATCACAAGAGCTGCTTTGTTCTAAAATAAATTTGTTTCCCAAGATCTGGGACCCGGGTCTGGGAAACAAATTCACTTTAGGGCCAAAAACCTGACTCTTGGAATTCACTACAATTTCGAACTGAAAACACAGAGAACCTGCCAGTGCAGGAAGAGCTGCGGGCGTCTGTCTGACCCAAGGACTCTGATGAGACCCCAGAAGTTCCAGAACACACGCGACAGTGGTGAGAGCCCACGCACACTGCCCTGGTTTTCAGGGACAGGTCCCTCTGCTAAGGGCTGCGAAGGCGTAATGCCGGTCCTGGCAGACGTGATATCTAGACGAAGCCTAAGATTTGAAGCACTCTCGCTATTATACTGAAGGTCCCTCCCCGCTAGTTTGCGAGCCGAGCACGTGCCTCCACCAACCCGAGCCTCGGTTCCTTTTTTTCTTTTAACGCTGATGGTCATGCGGACCTCACAGAGCAGCTGTGGGGTTTGCACAAGCCACCCACTAAACGGAACGAAGCGTCTTGCGAACACAGCAGCAGGCGTCACTCAGGCGGCTGTGTTCTTTAGGTGCGAACTGACCTAACTCTCAGAACAACAGCAGCACCGTCCGGTGAGAAAGCGGACTCTCACCCGGGGGCCCTCTGTCGCCCCGCCTGCACGTACAGGGCCGGGACTGGCCGAGCCTTTCTGGTTCTCCCCGCCGACCCACAGCCCGCGCTTTGCGGCCGCTCACGGTCGCCATTATACACGCCCCCGCCCCGCCCCGGGCTCCTCGCGGGTCGGGCTGCAGGCGGGCGGGCGGGCACGCGACCCCCGCCCCCGACGGGCTGTACAGGCTCCTACACTGCAGAGACCCCCTGAGGGACTCCCGGGACTTCTCGTTTCCTCCTCCCCGGGGACACGTGCACCCGCCATGCTGGTCCCCAAGCCGCCCAGACTCCCCACCACCCGCGCCTTCTCACCTGAGGTACGACCCCTCGGCACTACCCCAGCAATGGAGAGCTGCCCGACCCTCTCCACACAGCCGCCCAGACAGCGGAAGCCGAGGGGCGGGACTAAGGCTGTACATCCGCAGATGGAGCACAGAAAACCCGTTCCCGGGGTGCTGCGCGGCGAGCCGGTTCGGTACAAGACTACATTTCCCATATAACTCCGCGCCCGCTCCTTGCCTAGACTTGGCAGCGTTTCCGGTTTTTTAGACGGTTGGAAGATGTTGACGTTGACCTCTGCTGCGTAGATCGTCTCAGAATCCCCAAATGTTAGGGGTTAAACTTGAAGTCTACCGCCAAATACAATGCGTGGTCCTTGAGCAAATCCTGATTGAATAAACAACAGCTGCCAGAGACATTGAAGACAGCTGGGAAAACTTGAATATGCACTGGGTTTCTCTTCAGTGTAAATATGATACGGAAATCCCATAGAAAAACCTACTGGTTTCATAAAGGCAAGCATAGTGAAGTATTTAGGATTGAAATTATATCTTTGTAAGTTAATTCACAAATTTTCAGGAAAAGCAATTAGACAAAGTAAATACAGCAAAGTTGTTTTTCAGCAAGGAACTGGGTATAGATAAATGCACATTTTACCATATTCTAAGTGCTTGAAAATTTTGCAATAAGAGTGGAAAAAAAAGGGGAGGGGATTATGGGTACTACCTCCATCAGTGTACCTTTTAAATGCAAAGCTGCAGAGAGATTTTAAAGTTCATAGAGATATTTCCTAGGAATAAGACTGTGAAATGGTTATAAAACAATTAAAAATGGAGCACAGCAGTACTAAATGAAAAAAATTTTCTCTCCTTCACCAAACTCCAGCTAGGCTCCTCTAAGCCTGCTTCTCAACTAGGCCTGTCAACTTCGACCTATAAAGACTTGAACAAAATACTAAAGTTTCTAACAGTCTCATCCCTTCAATGACATTAACCCCCCTTAAAGTGCCTCCCTGAGAAGACTCAAGGTAGCCAAAAGGATCTCTCTGTTCCAGCCAAAACCTGAAGCTAGGGTCCCTGTCTCCCAGTCGCTGTGGGAGAGTAGGACCCTAATTTCATTAAGTGCCAGTTAGCAAACCCAGATGGCTTTCACATGGACCAATCCCTGCTTCCCACTTTTTGTAATTTTTCGCTTCCTTCACTCTGCTGAGCCCTGGCTCACCCTCTCTCTATTCCTTCATTCTCCCCTTAAAACTCCCAGTCACCTCTGTACAAATCGAAGTTGAGTTCAGTTCATACTGGATTCTCTTCCCTATTGCAATTGTATATTACCAATTAAAATCTGTTCTCACCACTTTAACTAGTGGCCGAGATAGAGAGTGCAGCCACAGCCCTTTCTATGCTTGCAGGTGAGTGACAGGCAATGGAAGTGGGAGCTAACTAATCTGTTCTCACCGCTTTATCTTTGACACAGAAAAGAGCAGTATCTATAAGCAGCAGGGCTTAAAAGGAAAAAAAAAGCAAAGAACCTTTTCAAAATTACATGAATAATACACAAAAATATACACAATCCAAAATAAGAAAACAGTTATCAGGCAAATCATTCACATCCCGGAGATGACCCTACTTAAACCTAAAGTGAGCATCCTCTTGTCTTATTTGCAAATTAGGGGCATATGGTCATAATATTATAGGAACTTCTTGTTACTAAATTACATCTAATGAGCATACTTTTGGTAAATATTTTTATAACATCCATCATTTCTTATGACAATGATAGATTTTTTTTTAATTAGATCCTGTTCACACTGGGAGAAAAAAGGAATAGAGTCATCAAGAACCTAGCGCAATCCATGAGAACACGAGCATAAAGCTTTACTCCTGACATTACAAAGAACTTGAATAAGTGCCAGTTTTCTATATGAGAACACTAAACATTCCTTGCCAAAATTCAGATTAGAATCTCAAACGTTTGTCAGCTTGTTTTCTCTCAACGTTTTTTTCACTTTTTAACCTGAAGGAACTATCAATGGGACAAAAATAAACAATATAACGATCAGAGATGTGTTGAAAGACACAGCAATGTCCCTCACACATTCATACATATGCTATTGCTAAACCATTGAACACTTTTCCTGCAGCAATACAGGTCCAGGAAGAAGAGAAAGTGAGAAGGTGGCGCGTGTCTGGAGCTGGCGTTCAGAGCAGCGGGCCAGAGAAGCTGCAATCACCTTGTTAGGACCACGATGCAGGCGCTGGGACAAAGTAGGGCCATACGCACAGCTCTCAAGTAAAACAAATAACTTTCAAAATTTAAATGTTTCTGGGAAATTACTAAATTCTTTAAGAGAACGTACGTTTTCTAAAAATAAACATATAAAAATAACCCCCCCAACACCTTTCCTAAGAAATGGTCTCTCTCGCCCCCACCCCACCGCACCCCTAGGACCCCGGACTCCGAGGCCGGACCTGGGAGTGCTGAGAGGGGCGGCTACCCGCCCCCAGAGCCGCGACACGCTCCGCCTCTTCCCTCTTCTCCGTCGGGGCCGGCGGGTGTAGACGAGGCGGGCCCTGCGAGAGAAGTGCCGGGGAAGGGAGACGGCGTTCAGCTCTGATCCTCCCCCTTGCCTCGCTCTGCCTGATCTTGGACTGAAACACCGAAAGCAAAGAGACAGGTGGCAGCGGAACTCACACTTACAGAACAACTTATCTTCTATGTGTCAGAAACAGCTCTAGATACTTGGTATTTGCCTTCCATTTCATCTTCTCAACAACCACACAAAGTGAGTATCATCCTGAGATGATTTCCGTCAGGAAAGAGACCCTTGGGAGAAGGGATTGGAGTGGTTCTCACCAGTGAAGCTGGTCTGTTCCTGATCTGTCCGTCCCAACTGAGAGAGGTCTGTCCTCCTGCCTCACCGTGTCTGCCTTCTCTTCGCCCAAGGCGGACTCACCCTGAGAGGTTGGGCTTTCGTTTTACTGACATGGCAGCCCCTGAACAAAGGTACCCAGGAGTGCGAGAGTACCATGGGGGATCTGGGGTGGTCACAGGAATGCCCCGTGGAGAGAAACAGAGAAATACTAGTATGGAAACACAAAACCTCTGTCAGTTCTGGTGGGGAACGAAGCATCCTGAAGGAAGTAAACACTAGTAAAGTTGTAGCCACATGGGAAGCTCAAAATCAGTCTGCTGAGCTCCGGTGGCCCAAATTAACTCCGCTTCCATTTCCGGAAGGCCTATAGTGCACTGGGATATATAGGGAAGGTGGGGGGAGGGGGAAGGGGGGGGGCGGCGGGGCGTCCCTGCTGTTTCTGTTGCGTTCCTTCTGTGCTTCTAACTGGGATAATTAAAGTTGGTAGTAAGAGAATGTCAGATATAGGGTCTCCAGTGAACAGCAGGGTTAGTGAGAAATGAAATGAGAGATGAGAAAGTTTGGGGTTTTCTGGGCAGAAAGTGGGGGTTACAATAACCTATTATGCCAAGATAGAGCAAGCAGCCACAGCCCTGTCTATGCCTGCAGGTGAGTGACAGGCGATACCAGTGGGAGCAAATGTGAGAAGAGTCAGAGATAGCCTCTCCCTCCATCCTCTGCCCCCGTGTGGTGCCAGGGGAGTAGCTTGGGCTCTTTCTTTTCCATGTTTGTCTCCTTCCACTTTGGGAAATACAGCAGGAGTTGAAAAGAACAAGGGGTTATAATTTACTTTTCCATCTAGAAAATTGAACTAGGGGTGAGGTTTGAGTCTTGTTCAGCCTCCAACACAAAGTTACTCTGTAACTTCAGCAAAGGCACTCCACATCCTTGGGCTCATGGTCTTCCTCTATGAAGCGGAGATAAAGCACTCTGCGCAGAATTATTACAGGTGGGAGTCAGAATGATCGGAATCAGAGTGGCAGAGCTAGGGTGCCAGTGTCCACCCCATGTAGGAATGTGTACCTGAGGGTCCCTTGTGCTGACCTCCACCTCCCCCAGATTCTCCCCTCCCTCTGCCTTTCCTTTCCCCCCTTTGTCCTCTCCCCTCTCTTCAACAGAATAGTCTCTGGCTTCTTCCTGGAGGTGCTGGAAAGAAAAGAGGACAGGAAGTTACACACTCCCTATTCCTTCCCCCACTTAGATCCCTGGGGGAAGTTTTCTAAGCACCTTCCAAATATACTTTCCCAGAGATTTCGAGTACAACAATGGTCTGTCCCGGGACACTGCCTTTCGTTTCCTTGTTTTTACTCTAAAGAAGGACTCTATGCCTCTGCCAAGGAGTGAGACACCTCTGCTGCTGTGACTAGAACTTGCTTTACAGCTTAATACTTTGTAGGGAATAAGAAACCTAAACCCTTTTGCCCTACTTTCCTCTTCAGAAAGAGCTTGTGGGAAAGTGCTAAGCCCTGTGACATTGGACGTAGTAAGATGGGAAAGCAATAAAAAATCGGAATCCTAAATTCTTATCAAACTCTGTTATCTTTGGAGTTTTCTTCCCCCGAAATCATGGACCGTGCAGAACTCTGTGACAGGGAACTGTGATGTACATATCTGAAGGACTCTTGTAGATAGACATCTGTGACCACCATCTTTTAATAGAGGCCGGTGTCTCACTATAACTGAAGGCAAGTTGTGGGCACTTCAGTGCTCTGTTGAGAACCCACTCAGATTCTTTACCTACTCTGTCAGCAAGATCCCCCAAGGCATCTTTCGGGATACGGGGGACACATATACATCACGTTCCCTAGGTCATAGAAGATCATTGTAAAGATGCACCGGGATGTGAGGAGACACCAGACGTCCTCTCATGTGCCTTACTGTGATTGCAGATTCTAGGCCTTGTAGAAAACAAATCATTATTTGAGACATAGCTTGATGTCCAGTGACAAAGTTTCTGTACATTCACTTAACATTTCTATTTCCCAAGAGACAAGAAGCTATTGGGAAGAGTTTTGCACCAAACTATAACAGATGTGGTTGGACCACTTGAAAACAATTGTTCCACATGGTACCTTTGCCTTCGTAGATAAGCACTGCTTGAATGCAATTTCATTACCTCACTGGTTCCCAGTCTAGGAACTGCTGGTAGGAGGTGCCGTAAAATACTACATGAGAATATATTTGGATCTCCAATACACAGGGGACAACACACGATTATAGATTTTTAAATCAATTCCATTGTAGTCAGAAGCTATATTCTCTAATATTTCAATCTTTAGAATTTGTTGAAACTTCTTTGTTGCCCAGAATGTGTTCTGTCCTTGTAAATGTTTCAAGTGCATTTGAAAAGAATGTGTATTCTGAAGTTATTGGCTGTAGTTTTCTACACATATTAGGTCAAGTTGGTGGATAATATATATATATTTTTTTTCCGAGGAAGATTAGCCCTGAGTTAACATCTGCCAATCCTCCTCTTTTTGCTGAGGAAGACTGACACTGAGCTAACATCCATGCCCATCTTCCTGTACTTTATATGTGGGACGCCTACCACAGCATGGCTTGCCATGCGGTGCCATGTCCACACCCAGGATGCGAACTGGCGAACCCCAGGCCGCCGAAGCGGGACGTGCACACTTAACTGCTGCACCACCGGGCCGGCCCCGGTTGATGATATTTTTAAAGTCTTCTACATCTTTACTGGTTTTATTTTTTGTCTACTTTTTTCTATCAATTACTGAGAGAAGGGTGTCAAATCTCCAACGAAGATTGTGCCTTTGTCTATTTCTCTTTTTAGTTCTCTCTTTTTACATTGTATATTTTGAAGTTCTCTCAAGTACATACATATTTATGATTATGTCTTCCTGATAATGTGATCCTTCCCCCCCTTTTTAAAAAATTATTTTATTCACATCATATTGGCTATAACATTGTGTAAACTTCAGGTGGATAATTTGATCCTTTTTAACGTGAATCATCTCTTCTTGTCTCTGGCAATACCCACTGTTTCGAGTCCTACTTTTGTAAGCCAAATCCCATTTCTTATGCTTGGTGTTTAGAGTACACTCTAATCACTATTTTACTTTCAATCTACCTGTGTCTTTGAAGTTAAAACACAACTCCTTTAGACAAAATATAGTTGGGTCTTGCTTTTTTATCCCGCCTGAAAGTCTCTATCTTTTAATTGGCATGTTAAGTCCATTTAATGTAGTTACTGATGCAGGTGAGCTTAAGTCCTGCCACCTTGTCTTTTCCCCTTCTTTCCGCACTTAAGAAGTCATTCCCTTACAATGGTCTTTTTGAGGTAATTCTGGCCTGAATTGGTTCTGATGAGAAATCTACTATCATTTGTATGGTTGTTCCCCACTGCGGAGCATGTATTTTTATTTCCTCTGTATTCACTTAATATTTTCTCTTTCTATTTCACAAGATTTCCTGTGATGCACCTAGCTATGATTTCATTCCTATTTCTCTGGCTTAGGTGTTGGGATCCGGGAGCTGTAAAGTGATGTTTTCACCAACCTTGAAAAGTTTCTGCCGTTATTCCTGCAGATAGTCTGTCCTTCTTATTATCACATACTTTATCATTTCCATCTCTCCCTCTGTGACGCCAACTACGCATATGTTAGATCACTTGCTATTTTCCCACAGATCACCAAGGTTCTTGTTCATAATTCTTCAATCTATTTCTATCTTTAATCTTTAGTTTGATAATTTCTGTTGATTTGTCTTCAAGTTCATGAACATTTTTTCTCTATTCACCAACAGACTATTAGGCCCACCCCGTGATATTTTTTCATTTTGCATATTTAACTTTTCCATTTTAGAATTTCCCTTGTTTTTTTTATATTTTTCATATTTCTGCTTAAGTTCTCCATCTGTTCATTCATTATATCCATATTTAAGTCTTTAATCATATGAAAACAGTTGCTATAAAATGTTTAGCTGCTAATTTCAGCATCTGAATTGTCTCAGGTCTTTTCTATTGGCATTTTTTGCCTTGGCTTTGGATCACATTGTTCAGGTTCACATTTTTAGTAATTAATGATTATATGATGGACATTGTAGATGATACATTATAGAGATTCTGGATTATAGTGTCTTCCTTTATAGGATCATGAATTTTGTTCAGGCAGGCAGTTGAGTTACTGGTGGATCCTTTTTATATGTAAGGCTTTGCTTTAATCTTTGATAGTTGTGTCTGTTATGGTATTGAACTTAATCCTAGGGCATGGTCTTTCTTTAAGGTGTAGTCCTTATTCCTAAGGACTGACTTTTCTGTGACTTCACTGTAATGCCAAGGTCCTCATCAATGTTTCTCCACAATAGCTAGCCAGAAGTACCTATATCTTACATCAGTGCATCACACCTGGTATCATAATTTAGCTCTCAGCCCCACAACAGACAACCTATATAAGGCATCAGGAGTCTTGGCCTACATACATTCAACCCAGCTCTTGGCCAAGGACCCATTTTGAATTCAAAACGTACCTCTCACCCTACCACACACACACACACACACACACACAAACACACACACACTAGTGCTTCCTTGTCTTAAGTACTTTGCCCCACAAATTCTGATTACTTCTTTAGTTGAAGAAGACCACTACCCCACTTGGACTCCAACTCTTGTGCAAAGCAGAAAATATCTGCAAAGCAAAGAACTAGGGAACTGAAGGACTACAAGTATGAATTTTTCTTCCTTCAAGTTTCACTGGCCTGAAATGCCTGTTTTACAATGCTTGAAAACAATTGCTTCCTATTATGTCCATTTTTATACTTGTTTTTGGTGATGGCTAGACTGGTACAAGTTACTATATCATTGGCAGAGCTGAGGTCTCAGGTATTGCATTTTTTTAAATTATGATAAAATATACATAACATAAAATTTACCATTTTTACTATTTTTTAAGTATAGAGTTCTGTAGCGTTAAGTACATTCATATTGTCATGCAACCATCACCACTATCCATCTCTAGAACTCTTTCAATATCCAAAACTGAAACTCTGTACCTATTAAACCATGACACCCCATTTCCCTCTCTCTCACCCCCTGGCAACCACTGTTCTACTTTCTGTCTCTATGAATTTGACTATTCCAGGTACCTCATAGAAATGGAATCATATAATATTTGTCCTTCTGTGTCGGGCTTATTTCATATAGCATAATGTCTTCAAGGTTCATCCATATTGTACACTTGTCAGAATTTCCTCCCTTTATAAGGCTGAATAATATTCCATTGTACATATATACTACATTTTATTTATCCATTCATCTGTTGATAGGCACTTTGGTTGTTTCCACCATTTGGCTATTGTGAACAATGCTGCTGTGAATGTGGGTGTAAAAATATCTGTTCAAGTTCCTGATTTGGATTCTTTTGTGTAGATACCCAGAAGTAGAATTGCTATATCAAAGTTATACTGTTTAACTTTCTGAGGAACTGCCAAACTGTTAGCCACAGGGGCTACACACCATTTTACATTCCCACCAGCAACACACAAAGGTTCCAATTTCTCCACATTGTCACCAACACTTGTTTGTTTCTTTGATAATAGCTGTCCTAATGAGTATGAAGTGGTATCTCTGTGGTTTTGATTTGCATTTTCCTAATGACTAATGATGTTGAGCATATTTTCATGTGCTTATTGGCTATCTGTATATCTTCTTTGGCAAAATGTCTGTTCAAGTCCTTTGCCATTTTGAATTAGGTTGTTTGCTTTTTTGTTTTTTTTCTAGGAGTTCCCTATATAGTCCGGATATTAATCCCTTATCGGATATGTAATTTGCAAATATTTTCTCCCATTCTGTGGGTTGCCTTTACTCTGTTGATAGTGTCCTTTGATGCACAAAATTTTTATGAAGTCCAGTTTGTCTATTTTTTCTTTTGTTACCTGTGCTTTTCATGTTATATCCAAGAACTCATTGCCAAATCCAGTGTTATGAATCTTTCCCCCTACAAATCTAGGAGATTTATAGTTTTAACTCTTACATTTAGGTCTTTGACCCATTTTGAGTTAATTTTTTTATATTAAGGGAATAAGTGTTAGGAAAGGGTCCAACTTCACTCTTTTGCATGTGCATATCCAGTTTTCCCAACACCATTTGTTGAAAAGACTATTTCCCCATTGAATGGTCTTGACATTTTTAATGAAAGTCATTGACCACATATGTGTGGGTTTATTTCTGGGCTCTCTGTTCCATTCCATTAGTCTATATTGTCTGTCTTTATGCCACTACCATGCTATTCAGTTACTGTCGCTTTGTAGTAAAATTTGAAATCAGGAATTATGAGTCCTCGACCTTTATTCTGCCTTTTCGTGATTGTTTTGTCTATTCAGGGTCTCTTGAGATGTCATATTAATTTTAGGATAAATATTTCAATTTCTGTAAAAAACAAAAAGTCATTGGGATTTAGATAGGGATTGCATTGAATCTATAGATCTCTTTGGGTAGTACTGACATCTTAACAATATTGCATCTTCCAATCCATGAACAGGGGATATCTTTCTATTCGTGTCTTCTTTAATTTCTCTGAGCAATGCCTTGTAGTTTTCAGTGTACAAATCTTTCACTTTCTGGGTTAAGGTTATTCCTAAGTATTTTATTCTTTTTGATGCTATTGTAAATGGATTTATTTTCTTAATTTCCTTTTCAGAATGTTCATTGCTAGTGTATAAAAATGCAATTGATATTTGCATGTTTACATTGTACTCCACAACTTTGCTAAACTCTTTTGTTTTTTGTTTTACTTTTTTTGGTGAGGAAGATTGGCCCTGAGCTAACATCTGTTGCCAATCTTCCTCTTTTTTGTTTTCTCCCCAAAGCCCCAGCACATAGTTGTATATCCTAGTTGTAAGTCATTCTAGTTCTTCTATGTGGGACGCTGTCACAGCATGGCTTGATGAGCAGTGTATAGGTCCACACCCAGAATCTGAACCAGCGAACCCCAGGCCACTGAAGCAGAGCACATGAACTTAACCACTTGGCCATGGGGCTGCCCTTGTTAAACTCTTTTATTAGCTCTAATCATTTTGTGTGTGTTGATTCCTTAGGATTTTCTATATAAAGCATCATGTTAACAGTAAATATAATTTTACTTCCTCCTCTCCAATTTGGATGCCCTTTATTTCTTTTTCTTGCCTAATTTGTTGAACCACCCTTGCATTTGTGGGATAAATTTCACTGGGTTGTAATATATAATCTTCTTAATATGCTGTTAGACTTAGTTTGCTAGTATTTTGTTGAGGATTTTTGCATCTATATTCTTAAGGGATATTGGACTGTAATTTTCTTTCCTTGAAGTGTCTTTGTCTGGCTTTGGTATCAGGGTAAGGCTGACTTCATAGAATGAATTAGAAAGTCTTCCCTCCTCTTCTATTTTTTGGAGATTTTGTGAAGGACTTCTGGTAATTCTTCTTTAAATGTTTGGTGAAATTCTCCAGGGAAGCCATCTGGTCCTGCGCTTTCTTTCTTGGGAGATTTTTTATTACTGATTCAATCTCTGTACTTGTTATAGGCCTGTTCAGATTTTCAATTTCTTCTCTAGTCAGTTTTGGTAATTTGTGTGTTTCTAGAAATTTGTCCATTTCATCAAGGTTATCTAATTTTTTGGTGTATGTTTGTTCATAGTATTCTCTTATAATCCTTTTCATTTCTGTAAGTTTTGTAGTAATGTTCCCACATTCATCCTGATATTAGTTATTTGCATTCTCTCTTTTTTTTTCTTAGTCTAGCTAAAGTTTGTTGATTTTGTTGATCTTTTTTATTTCATTGATTCTCTCTTATTTTCTATTCTCCATTTCATCTATCTCCACTCTAATATTTATTATTCCCTTTCTTCTGCGAGGTTTGGGTTTAGTTTGCCCTTCCTTATCTAGTTCCTTAAGATGTAAAGTTATTGATTTGAAATCTTTTTGTTTTAAGTAGGCATTTACAGCTATAAATTTTCTGCTGAGCACTGCTTTCACTGCATCCCATCAGTTTTAGCATGTTGTGTTTTTTCTCTCATCTCAAAATATTTTCTAATTTCCCTTGTGATTGCTTCTTTGATCCATTGGTTGTTTAACTGTGTGTTGTTTCATTCCTGCTATTTACTTTTCACTCCTTAGACAGCTGCTGTATACATTCTGTGAAGAATTTATAGTTACATTCAGGGGGAGACACAGATGGAATGTGCTTATTCCATCTTCTTTGGAACTGGAGCTTTCTTTTTGTCTTTAGGACAGCAAAAGAATCTAGAAATTTTTCTGTATTCAGTGGAGGCCTGTAAGCAGATGAGCCAAAATTCAACCAACAGGAAGGAACGCAGGATATGAATGACGTCATGAAAAGGAAAAGCACGGTGCTGAAGAAAAAATAATAATTAACTGAGGTGGGGAGAGGACCTTTTTCTGAAGGCATGGGACTAGAGTTGAATTTGGAGGAGAAAGCAGGTGGATACCAGGAAGTAACAGCAAGGGAACTGCATGTTCAAAGTCATGGGGAGGATGAGCTAAGGTGTTTGCCTGAGGTTGTTATGACAGATACAGAACCCACGGGGAGAGACCCACAATCATTCCCTCATTCCCTCAGGGGTGAGACCTCCACAATGGGCCTTTCAGGGAACAGAGCAATGCCATAAGGTCCAGAATACGAGGAAACGCAGGCAGAAATTTGAACCCTAGGATCCTATAGCCCAAGAACCTTGCCAACCTTGCCTACCTCCTCCCATCCTGTACCCCTGTCTCCTCCTTCCCTAAATAACTCTCACAGGACTCTTGAAACTGATTCCTTGGCAACTTAAGGCAGAATCCACAAGGAACCTTCAGGTCTCCAGTGAGCCCTTCTGGAATCCCTAATGGGCCTCTGAAGCTGCAGTCTGGCATCAGATGGCAGATTTCAGGACAGCCTGGCTCTGTGTCAGTGCTCCTTTGTGTCCTCCTCAGCCTCTCTCACTCAAGAGTGTGGCAAAAGCAAACAGCACTCCACAGACCCATGCATTTACACACTCCTGGAGCCTGCACCTGGCCTGAAGGATGAGACCATCAGGAACCAAACTATTTCCCTCAGACAGAGACTCCTCAGGAATCTCTCTGTTCTCAGCCACATAGTTTGGGTGGGGTTGATTCTAAGGCCTCCTTCAAGGATGGCCCTGATTGTCTTAATCCAATAAGCCCATCTCTGGGGCCATAGTGACTGGTTCAGAGATGAAGTAACCCAGTGTGTCAGTTAGCTTTTGCTGCAAAACCAAACTATCCCAAAATTTAGTGGCTTAAAACAACAAACATTTGTTATTTCTCACAGTTCTGTGGGTTGGCTGAGTGGTTCTTCTGGTCTGGACTGGCTCAGCTAGGGCCAGACGGTCTATGTCCTAGGATGTCCTTACTTTCATATTTGTTCAGTTGGTCAGGGAGATGAGGTGGTGCTCAGCTGGGACAAATCATTTCTGATCTGTGTGGTCTCTCAGTCTCCAGGCTGCTTCACCTGAAGCTCTCAGGGTTCCAAAGAACAACTTTTAAATCTGTGCTTGCATCATATATAAAAGGTATTATGTTAGCCAAAGCAAGTCACAGTGTCCACGCCCAGAATCAGTGTAGGAGGGCAATATACAAGGGTGTGCATACAGAGATGTTTAAACAAATTAGGAGTCATTACAGCAACAATCTGCCACATCCAAGATTATCCAGGAGTCTTGAGGCTTTCTGAGGAGGAGGAACTTCTTCTCTCTTCCTTGGGGGCTATTAGGAAAGATCCTTCTTCCTGTGGTCAGCATAGTATAAGAATATGAACCATTTTGCAACCATGAGGCAAGAACTAGAGCTGCTAGAGTCAGATGGGGACAAGGCATTAAGTAGAGAGTAAGGATTAAAACAGAGCAGATGTGGTAGTTAATTTTATATGTCAACTTGGCTGGGCCACGGTGCCCAGATATGTGGTCAAACATTATTCTAGATGTTTTTGTGAGGGTGTTTTGGATGGGGTTAAGGTTTAAATTGGTGGACTTTGAGTAAAGCAGATTGCCCTCCATAATATGGGTGGGCCTTATCCAATCAGTTGAAGTCCTGAATGAGACAAAAGACTGACCTCCCTTGATCAAGAGGAAATTCTGCAGTGGACTGATCTTCAAACTTAAACTGCAACATCAACTCCTTCCTGGGTCTCCAGCCTGATGGCCTTCAGACTTGACCACAACATTGACTCTCTTCTGGATCTGAAACCCAAAGGCCTTCAGAATTGAACTGCAGCATTGGCTCTTCTCTGGGTCTCCAGCCTGCCAGCCTATGCTGCAAATTTTAGACTTTCCAGCCTCCATAATCATGTGAGCCAATTCCCTAAAATAAATATCCTTTCTGTTTCTTTGGAGAACCCTAACTAATACACAAAATGATACAAATCATTTTGTACCACACCAAACTCCTCACCCAAATTCAACCTACTTTCACTTCCAAATGCCTGCACTGGTGGGTCTTATTGGGAAGACTGTCTTTGCTTGGCTGGTTAGAACTGCTTTGCCTGCATGTGCAGAGAGCTGGGAGTACCTGTGCATTTACATGACCTTGGGCGGCCCTTAACCAATGAGAAACAGGAGTGAGAGAATGAAAGCCCAACTCCCTTGCCTGTGGTGGAGATGATTCTGATATAATTTATATTCCAGAACTCCCCTGTGGGACCAGGCTGAAACAATCCTCTGCAGATCCGAGATTGCATCTTTCTTGGCCTTTACTCTTTCCCTGTCTTGCTTTCTCCACTTCTTTACCAGTTTCCTTGTCATGGGTTCTGCTCCCAGTTCCAATGTAGGGGTATGAGAGTCCCTCACACCCCCAACAGTTCTGCAACACCAGCTGGGTGTACTACAATTCAACTCAATTCTCACACTATCTACCCAGAGATAGCATCAGATTCCATAGGTTAAGAGCTCAGTCCCACAAGACTTCCCTTTGCCTCAGATGCCAATCATAAGCCCAGGTTGTTGCCTGTGCCTCTGACCAACCCACTACAGATGGAGGTTCCCACAAACGTTTCTTTGGACTTTAGATGCCAACTGCAAATCGAGGTTGTTACCTGCACTTCTGACCAACTGGCTATAAATCAGAGATTCCCAAGGCCCCCTTCTTGGGTTTGATTAATTTGTTAGAACAGCTCACAGAACTCAGGAAACCCATTTACTCACTAGAGCACCGATTTATTACAAAGGCTATTAAAGGATACAAATCAATAGCCAGATGAAGAGATATATGAGGGCACGGTCCCAAACAAACAGCTTCTGTCCTCGTGGAGTGTGGGGCCTGGCACAGTGGCACGTGGAAGTGTTCTGGTTCCCCAACCTGGAAGTTCTCCAAACCCCCTCCTTTTGGGTTTTTAAGGAGGCTTTGTTACACAGGCATGATTGATTAAATCACTGGCCACTGGTGATTGATTCAACCTCCAGCACCTCCCCTCTCTGGACATCAGGGGATGGGACTGAAAGTTCCCACTCTCTGTTCATGGTTGGTTCCCCTGGCAACCAGACCCCATCCTTAGGTGCTTTCCAAAAGTCACCTCATTAACATAAACTCAGTTGTGGTGGAAAGGGTCTTGTTATGAATAACAAGACACCTATTTCACCATTTCACCTTTATGGCTCTGAAGAGATTTTAGGAACTGAAGACGAGACCAAATATTATAACAAAAGTTGCTCCCATTGTTCTTATGACTTAAGAAATTCCAGGGTATTGGGAGCTGTGAGCCAGGAATTGTGGACAAATACCAAACATATGAATGACCAAATATATATTTCTTATAAATCACAATATTGTACCCTGGGAGCATGTTCTTAAATGACTTGCAAAATAATCCTTAACTCAGGGTGTCTTCTGGGGAATCTGCATATATATATCTTGTATATATATATATAAAATAATATAGAGTATATAATATAAACATATATTTTGTTTTATATATATGTAATACATATATATATATCTATCATTTATTTATGTGTGCAGAAAAATGTGTGGAAAGAAACACACCAAATCGGCCAAAACGGTTACTCCTGTGGGATGGAGTGGAAGAGGAGAGAGACTGTTACCGCACAAAGTTGGGGTTCACTGCCCGATGCACATAAACAAACTGATTAATTACAGCATCAGCCTTTGGGGAAAGAGGTCAGTTTTACTGTGCGAAATTGATCTGCAGGGAGAACAGGGGGCATGTGCCCTCAGATCTGTCTCCCCAATTCAGGATTTGGGGCAAAATTTAAAAGGTTATGGAGGACAGACAGGTTGGCATGCAGAAATGCTGGTGGGACAGGCTTTGACCGGTGGGCTTCAAGCCTTTATGGTGAGGTTCTAAATATTTCTAACAGGGTTCTAAACATTTTTGATGAGGTGGGGAAGGAATTTTAACACCAGATCTTCTGAATGAGGGATCCCTCGCTTCTGATAAGAGTCCATTGCCAAGTTCCGGTCGTGTCCCGGTCCTTGGGTTCTGTGGGAAGGAGGATCTTTGTTTCCACGGTAGTTGCAGGTCACGTTTCTTCTTTTGTGTGTGCCCTGGCTACATGATTCTGCAGATTTTCTGAAAGGCAATTCTCATTTTTTTTCATTTTGGATTTCTTTTTAACTACAAACAAATGGAAACAAACTAAAGAAAATTGGTTACCTATTTGATGGCATATTATATAAACATTTCAAAGAACGTTTAATTACATAGGAAAATAGTAATATTTTAAAGGAAAAGTATACAGTATGAACTCAGCTTGGTATCTACACAAATAGAGCAAGAAACAGAAGGACATACACCAAAAAGTGTGCTCTGAAAGGTAGGATTGTCACTGTTTACTTTATGATTTTTATATTTTCTGCATTTATTAAGTTCAATAGGCATGTATTTTGTATAAGTCTACATGAAGAAGAAACAAATGTGTATACAATGATTGATCCAACAGTGTGGGAAATGCCAGCAGGAGGACACCTTCCTCAACATGGGGCTTCCTGGAAGACTTCCTGGAGGAGGCAACATACAAATGGAGGTTTGTGGCTTAGAGAGCAGGCTAAAGGGAGTGGGTAGGAACCAACTGGCAGGACAGCGTCATTCTGGCTGGACAAGGCTTCTTCTGGGAGAGTAGCAGAGGTGGGGTAAAGAGGGAGGCCAGGCCTGGCTGCTGAGTGAGGTCAGCATGTGTAATATGGCCATGGTCAGGGCTGTGTGGGGATGTGTGAGGAGGTGGCAGCAGCTTGGGGTCAGTCAAGGAAGGCCTGGCTCTGCCCAGAGAGGGCTATGGGAATGGGGGGAGGCAGCTCCAAAGTCTAAGGGGGAGAAGCCCCTCCCCCTATTGACCATGGCAAGGCTGGGCCAGTGTCCAGCAGGAGATGAAAGGCAATTCTTAATCACTCTGTTGATAAGAGATGGGGTCAGTTGAACTGGTCCTGGAGGGCCTGCATTATAAGATGAGAGTGAGGACTTACTTCTTCTATTACACACTTCTAGATTTTAATTTCATTTTTGCAGTGAGCATGTATCAAATCTGAAATATAAAAAATAAATTTAAAACAGCAGGAAAACAATGGTTGGTACATATCCTCACACTTCTCCAACTACCCACAGGACTGCCCGTATAACAGTTTCTAGAACCAAATAAATGCCAAGAGATATTTGTTAAATGAAGAAAGGAAAACTAAGAAGGGACAGTAAAAAAGCTCTGTTTTCAAATCCTAATTCCAACATGGCAGGAGTTTGTGTTCTCCTCTACTTCTGCTTTATTCTTTTTACTCTGATTCTTCCTTTTTTAAAAAATTGCACAGAGTATCAAAGGACTTTGAAAATTCCATCTTCTGGTAGTAACATTGGGAACCACACAAGTACAAAATAAGTGCAGTGATTAGGAAACTATTATCCGTTTACACACTAGAGTACTAGAGGAGAATTATGAGGATGAAGAAGAAAGCCAGTATGAGGCAGGCAAGTTACGCAAAGAGGAGATAAAAAGAGGACGTCAGCATCATGGTGGAGTGAGCTCTCCCGCTGATCTCTCCCTCCACCATACGGTGAAAAAGACATTCATATCCAGCAGACAACATCCAAACACGACACAAAAGATGCCTGAGAGACCCACGCAGCCATACATCAGAAGGTGGAAAGGCTAGAGACCCCCTTGGAGGAGGTGGAGTGGGTAAGAGAAAATGTTGCTCACTCCCCAGAAGACTGCAATCCAGGACTGTGCGTGGCCTCCAAGAGGGAAGGAAGAGGGGAGGGGATGTTCGTTCACGAAAACGTCAAAGATCCCCAAGGGCCCTAGCAGCCTAGAGGGAAATCCCTACTGAGGTGAAAGCTCACTCGGAGGTGACCTCACCAAGCCAACACACCAGGAGAGCAGATAGCGAGAGCAGAGTGAGAAAACCCCAAAAGCACACAGAAGTGCCCCTCCCCTCAACCTGCCCAGTGCCAGCTCCAGTGCCTGGGACCCCAGGGCATCACAGAGGCCTCAGAATATTGTGGCTCTTGACCCCTACCCAGTGGCAATAGGTAGTAACTGCAACCAAATAATGCCAGCATGTGAAAGAACAAAGCCACACCCTATAGCAGCATCAAAAATTATATTAAATCTCCAGACCAGAGAGAAAATGACAAGTACACAGAAATATGGAATCTAAATGATAGAGAATTCAAAATAGCTATCATCAAAAAATTCATCAAGGGGCGAGCCCCGTGGCTGAGTGGTTAAGTTCACACACTCCACTCTGGCAGCCCAGGGTTTCACTGGTTTGAAAACTGTGCATGGACATGGCACCGCTCATCGGGCCATGCTGAGGTGGTGTCCCACATGCCGCAACTGGAAGGATCCACAGCTAAAAATACACAACTTTGTACTGGGGGGATTTGGGGAGAAAAAGGAAAAATGAAATCTTAAAAAAAATTCAACAAGTTAAAACAGAATGTAGAGAAACAATTCAATGGATTGAGAAGCTACTTCACAAAAGAGATTGAAACTATAAAGAAGAATCAATCAGAAATATTGGAGATGAAAGACACAATGGAAGAGATAAAACAAAATATGGATTCCCTGAATGCTGGAGCAGACACCATAGAGGAGCGAATCAGCATAATTATAGACATGTTGAAATGCTCCAGATAGAGGTGGAGAGAGAACAAAGACTAAAAAGAAATGAAGAAAGTCTCCGAGGAATATCTGACTCAATGAGGAAATGCAACATAAGAATTATAGGTAGTCAAGAGGGAGAAGAGAAGGAGAATGGAGCAGAAAGCTTGTTCAAAGAAATAATAGCAGAGAACTTCCTAAACCTGTGGAAGGACATGGAAATCCATGTGGAAGAGGCTACCAGATCTCCTAAATATGTCAATGTAAAAAGACCTACTGCAAGGCATATAGTAGTGAAACTGGCAGAAGTCAATGACAAAGAGAAAATACTAAAGGCAGCAAGGCAGAAGAAAATAACCTACAAAGGGACCCCATCAGGCTTTCAGTGGATTTCTCTGCAGAAACATTACAGGCTAGGAGAGACTGGAATGACATATTCAAACTTTGAAGGACAGAAACTTTCAGCCAAGAATACTCTATCCAGTGAAAATATCCTTCAGATATGATGGATAAATAAAAACCTTCCCAGATAAAAGCTAAGTGAGTTCATAGCCATGAGACCACCCCCCCTACACACACAAGAAATCCTCAAGAATGCCCTCATACTTGAGAAAAATAAAAGGGGAGAAAGGGGTTACAAAGTACAGAGTAAGGAGATAAATAGGTAGACAAAATCAGAAAATTGTAGCGATACCTCAGAACAGGTTAGCAAATACTCAAGTATAGCATTAAAGACAAAGGGAAGGAAAACACCAAAAACAAAGACAATCTTGTCATTGTAACCACAAACTCATAACACAAGATGGAATGAGATGTGAGGAAAAACAATTTAGGAGGGGAAGAGGAAAAGAACTGAATCACTCTAGTCTAAAGAAATAAGAAGCCATCGGAAAATGAACTATCTTATCTACAAGATTTTGAATACAAACCTCATGGTAACCACTAACCAAAAAAGCAGAACAGTAACACAAATAATAATAAGGAGAAAACAAAGAAACACAACATGAAAAACTACATAACTCAATTGGTAGAACAAAACACACGGGACGAGAAACAAAGGAAATGCAGGAGAACCAGAAAATGAGTGATAAAATGGCAGCATTAAGCCCTCATACATCGATAATCACCTTAAACGTAAATGGATTGAATTCTCCAATAAAAGACACAAAGTGGCATGATGGATTAAAGAACAAGACCCAACAATATGCTGCCTCCAGGAAACACGTCTCAGCTCCAGCGACAAACACAGGCTCAGAGTGAAGGGATGGAAAACAATACTCCAAGCTAATGGCAAACAAAAGAAAGCAAGTGTCGCAATACTTACATCAGACAAAGTAGACCTCAAGATAAGACAGGTAAAGAGAGACAAAGAAGGGGTAGTATATAATGATCAAAGGAACATTCCATCAAGAAGACATAACACTTACAAATATCTATGTACTGAAGTACATAAAGCAACTATTAACAAACCTAAAAGAACACATTAATAATAACACAATAATAGTAGGGGACCTCAACACTCCACTCACATCAATGGATAGATCATCCAGGCAGAAAGTCAACAAGGAAACAGTGGAATTAAGTGAAAAGCTAGACCAGTTGGACTTAATAGACACATACAGAACACTTCATCCAAAAACAACAGAATACGCATTCTTCTCAAGTGTGCATGGAACAATCTAAGGATAGACCATATGTTGGGAAACAAGACAAGGCTCAATAAATTTAAGAAGATTGAAATAATAAGCATCTTTTCCGATCACAATGCTATAAAGCTAGAAATTAATTATAAGAAAAAAGCTGAGAAAGGGACAAATGTGTAGAGACTAAACAACATGCTATTGAATGAGCAATGGATTAATGAAGAAATTAAAGGAGAAATCAAAAAATATTTGGAGATGAAAATGAAAATATACCATATGAAGTCACATGGGAGGCAGCAAAAGCGGTACTAAGAGGGAAATTCACCACAATACAGGCTCATCTTAACAAACAAGAAAAACCCCAAATAAGCAATCTCAAACTACACCTAACTGAATTAGAAAAAGAAGAACAAATGCCAAAGTCAGCAGAAGGAGGGAAATAATAAAAATCAGAGCAGAAATTAATGCAATTGAAACAAAAAAGGCAGTAGAAAGGATCAATGAAACAAAGAGCTGGTTCTTTGAGAAGATAAACAAAATTGACAAACCCCTAGCCAGACTTACAAAGAAAAAAAGAGAGAAAGCTCAGATACATAAAATTAGAAACAAAAGAGGAGAAATAACAATGGATACCACAGAAATACAAAGGATTATAAGAGAATACTATGAAAAACTATATGCCAACAACATGGACAATCTAGAGGAAATGGATAAATTCTTAGGCACCTACAACCTTCCAAAGCTGAATCAAGAAGAAATAGAGAATCTGAGTGGACCACTCACAAGTAAAGAGATTGAGACAGTAATCAAAAGCATCCCAAAGAATAAAAGCCCAGGACCAGATGGCTTCCCTGAGGAATTCTACCAAACTTTCAGAGAGGATTTAATGCCTATCCTTCTCAACCTATTCCCAAAAATTAGGGAAGATGGAACACTTCCTAAGACATTCTATGAGGCCAACATCACTCTGACACCAAAACCTGACAATAACAGCACAAAAAAGGAGAACTACAGGCCAATATCACTGATGAACATAGATGCAAAAATCCTCAACAAAATATTGGCAACCCAACTCAGCAATGCATGAGAAAGATCATACATCGTGATCAAGTGGGATTTATACCAGGGATACAGGGATGGTTCAACAGCCACAAATTGGGGCCAGCCAGGTGGCACAGCGGTTAAGTGCACCTGTTCCACTTTGGTGGCCCGGGGTTCGCCGGTTCAGATCCCAGGTGCAGACATGGCACCGCTTGGCAAGCCGTGCTGTGGCAGGCATCCCACATATAAAAAGTAAAGGAAGATGGCCACGGATGTTAGCTCAGTGCCAGTCTTCTGCTCAGCAAAAAAGAGGAGGATTGGCAGCAGATGTTAGCTCCGGGATAGTTTCCTCAAAAAAAAAAAACTCAAAACATCTGCAAATCAATGTGATACACCACATTAACAAAATGAAGAATAAAAACCATATGATCATCTCAATAGATGCAGAGAAAGCATTTAACAAGATCCAACAGCCATTTATGATAAAAATGCTTAACAAAATGGGGATAGAAGGAAACTACCTCAACATAATAAAGGCCATATATGACAAACCCACAGCCAACATCATACTCAATGGGCAAAAACTGAACGCCATCCCTCTGAGAACAGGCACAAGACAAGGATGCCACTATCTCCACTCTTATTCAACATAGTACTGGAGGTTTTGGCCAGAGCAATTAGGCAAGAGAAAGGAATAAAAGGAATCCAAATAGGGAGTGAAGAAGTGAAACTCTTACTGTGTGCAGACGACATGATCTTATATAGAGAAAACCCCAAAGAATCCATTGGAAAACTAATAGAAATAACTAACAACTACAGTAAAGTTGCAGGGTACAGAATCAACTTACAAAAATCAGTTGAATTTCTATACTCTAATAATGAACTTACAGAAAGAGAACTCAAGAATATAATCCCATTTTCACTCACAACAAAAAGAATAAAATATCTAGGAATAAATTTAACCAAGAAGGGTGAAGGACTTATACAATGAAAACTATAAGATATTAGAGAAAGAAATAGATAAGGACATAAAGAGATGGAAAGAGATTCCTTGCTCATGGATTGGAAGAATAAACATAGTTAAAATGTCCATCTACCCAAAGCAGTCTACAGATTCAATGCAATCCCAATCAGAATCCCAATGACATTCTTCATGGAAGTAGAAGAAAGAATCCTGAAACTCATATGAGGCAACCAAAGACCCCAAATTACTAAAGCAATCCTGAGAAAAAAGAGCAAAGCCAGAGGCATCACAGTCCCTGACTTCAAAATATACTACAAATCCATTGTTAGCAAAACAGCATGGTGCTGGTACAGAAACAGGAACACAGATCAGTGGAACAGAACTGAAAGCCCGGAAATAAAACCGCACATCTATGGACAGCTAATCTTCGACAAAGGTGCCAAGAACATACAATGGAGAAAAGAAAGTCTCTTCAACAAACGGTGTTGGGAAACTGGACAGCCACATGCAAAAGAATGAAAGTAGACCATTATCTCACGCCATACACAAAAATAAACTCAAAATGGATCAAAGACTTGAAGATAAGTCCTGAAACCATAAGACTCGGGAAGATAATATAGGTAGTGCACTCTTCGACATTGAACTTAAAAGGATCTTTTTGAATACCATGTCTTCTCAGACAAGGGAAACAAAAGAAAAAATAAACAAGTGGGACTTCATCAGACTAAAGAGCTTCTGCAAGGCAAAATAAACTAGGATCAAAACAAAAAGATAACTCACCAATTGGGAGAGAATATTTGCAAATCATATATCTGACAAGGGGTTTATCTCCACAATATATAAGGAAGTCACACAACTGAACAACAAAAAACAAACAGTCCAATCAAAAAATGGGCAGAGGATATGAACAGACATTTTTCCAAAGAAGATATATAGATGGTAATAAAAACATGGAATGATGTTCAACATCACTAAGCATCATGGAAATGCAAATCAAAACTATACTAAGATACCACCTTACACCTGTTAAAATGGCTATAATCACTAAGACTAAAAATAACAAATGTTGGAGAGGGTGTGGAGAAAAGGGAACCCTCATACACTGCTGGTGGGAATGCAAACTGGTGCAGCCACGATGGAAAACAGTATGGAGACTCCTCAAAAAACTAAAAATAGAACTACCCTATGACCCAGCTACCCCACCACTGGATATCTACCCAAACAACTTGAAATCAACAATCCAAAGTAACATATGTACCCCCATGTTCATTGCAGCACTATTCACAATAGCCAAGACATGGAAGCAACCCAAGTGCCCATTGACTGATGATTGGATAAAGGAGATATATGGTGTGTATATATATATACAATGGAATACTGCTCAGCCAGAAAAAAACACAAAATCATACCATTTGCAACAACATGGATGGACCTAAGGGTATTATGCTAAGTGAAATAAGCCAGACCGAGAAAGACAAACACCAGATGGTTTCACTCATATGTGGAATATAAACAAACACATCGACAAAGAAAACAGTTCAGTGGTTACCAGGGGAAGGGAGGGGGGCACAGGGGGTGAAGGGGAGCACTTATGTGGTGATGGACAAGAAATAATGTACAACTGAAATTCACATTGACGTAAACTATTATGAACTCAATTAAAAAAAAGAGAGAGAGATAAAAAGAGAGGGCCCTAGAAGAGAAGCATGGCCCAGAGGCTGAGAGGAGCATTTACCTCAGGGATTCTAGGCTGCCATCCTCTCCTTTCTCATCCAGATCTGACCATTTAGCCCAAATGCATTTATTTACTGAAAAGCAATCAGGCCTATGTCACTCCCTTTTGTTACTCTTCTAAAGCACTCACATTTGGTATGGATAAAATTCAGTAAGAAAAACAGGAATAGAGAACCAAAGAGCGAGAAATTGTTAGTGTGCCTGTCCCAAGAACTGCCTAGAGAAAATGGTTCCCTAATCACAAGTTCACCATCAAGGTACAGGAACCAGTGCTCGTTCTGGCAGCAGTATATGAAAACTGGAACGACACAGAGATTAGCATGGCCCCTGCAGAAGGATGACATGCAAATTCATGAAACGTCCCATATTTTTATATTTGAAAGTTGCTAAGAGAGTAGATCTTAAAAGTTCTCATCACAGGAAAAACAATTTTTTGTGACTATGTGAGGTACTACATGTTAACTAGACTTGTGGTGATCATTTTGCAATATATACAAATATCGAATCCTAATGTTGTACACCTGAAACTAATATAATGTCATATGTCAAGTATATCTCAAAAAAAAAGATAAGTGAACTATGGGACACAATAGAAACTTTGAAAAAAGTTGTAAATGATCACTGCTGCGTCTCCTACCTCATAAGCCAAATTCCACAGTGAAGGCCTTCTCAAGCTGCTCCTTTCATCAGCTGAACTTCAGGCTCAGTATGTCCTAAAGTGAACACATTTTCCACAGACACCAGCCCCAAAACCTGCTCTTGTGTTTCTTCTGTCAATGAAGAAACCCACAGCTGCCCAAACCAGAATTCTGAGAATTCAGAATTTGTTTTTACCTCTCCCTCTCTTCCTCCCTACATCCAGGCAAAAACCAAGTCCTATATATTCTACTTCCCAAAATATCTGGATTCCATCCACCATTCTCCATTCTCACTGCTCCTTCAGGCCACCAACACCTCTTGCCAAGATGAACTTGAAGCCCGCGGCTTGTCCCTGCCTTTTCTAATCCATTCTGATCCACTGCAGTCAGTCCTCTCTCTAAAACACACATCACGTCACTCTCCGGCTTAAAATCAGTCAAGGTTTTTACATGACTCCCCCATACCATTTTTAAGGCTGCAATGATCTTAGCTGCTGGGTCCCAGCCCAGCCTCGCCCTTATTTCACCCCGACACAGTTCACTGAGCTTTCCCTTCTCGGAACCCAGAGAACGTTCTGCCTGGCATGCCCTTCCCTCCTCTCTGCTTCCGCTGACTCTGATGCCCCCTCCAGTCTCAGCTCAGCTCATTTGCACAGCCCAGGTGGCCCGACCTCACACACCCAAAGGTCTGCGGATCAGGCCACTTGTCTTCTGAGCCGGCAGTCCCAGGAGAGGCCCAAGAGACTTCTATTTCGGACAGGATGAAAGGCCGAGAGCCTGGCTCGCTCACTCGTCACTACCAGAGATTTGGCTCCTGCAGATCCATCCACTTCCCACAAGGAGGGGACGCCGATTACTTGGAGTCCGCATCCAGGACGCGGGGAGACCCGCGCGCGCGCCACCCGCCTCTCGCGGCGGGGAGCGCGTGCGCAGTCGCGTGGCCCGCAGGGGGTCTGGAGGGACGCCGGCGCGCGGGGGCGGGGCGTCCAGATCTCCTAAACGCCTGTGGTGGCGCCTTCGAGCCCTCGGCACCTCGGCATCTCCCAGTAGACTGACACCTTCCAGGCTGTTAGATTGCTGTTTGTAAAATACACTGCAAAGTTTAGAAGAAATCAGCACATCACTTAAAACGATTGTTTCCGTGGTCCTCCTTAGTAAAGCACGTACTGAACATTTGTTCTTGTCAATGAACTAGGTCAGGAATTATCCCATTCCTTAGTGATTTTCCACGGAATTTTAAAGAATTGTGGCAGAGAAAATTTTACCGGAGCCACAAAGAGCTTCCTCTAAATGCGGACTGCTGAGAATTGCAACTTTATGTACAGCTTGAGATCCGTTTATAGAAAGTAGTTCGCACGAAATTCATGGGCATACTAATACATTGTAGCAGAAATTATAGCTGCCTCTTTTTCAGTTACTCATTGATGATCTTATCAGAAATCGGCGCCAGTCACCAGTGCCTTGCTTGTAGCTATCTGTTCACCATTGTGCCAGGTTCCAAGAGGAGTCAAAGGCAACGACCCCTGCCCCGTGGAAGTCTGCACAGTCTTACGTGTTTTGGAGCCTTTAGGAGTCATCAGAACAAAATCGGTGCATTCTAGGCCTCTCTCCTGAGGATAGCACTTTGGGAGGCTCCGTCTAGTTCTGGGTAACCATCGGCTGATAGTTGCCTTGTGGTAGTCCTTCTGAAAAAGTAATTTATAACAAATCACTCAGTGTTTAGTGTGTGAGTGTAGCATGGAGCTAAGTCTGCACTGTTCCTAACTCAGGAATCTCTTGTTCCTAACTTCTCTAGATGAGAATCTAAGCCGTTATGTCAAAGTTTACCTTGGGTGAACGTCACCAAAGGAGAGGAAGGCGAGTCTTTTAGAGCATGATTCTCCAGGAGCTTTTCTGAAGAGTCTCTGTATTAGAAGTTACCTAGGATGGTTGTTAGAAATGCAGAATCTCCCTTCTCCACCCCAAACCTACTGAATCAGACCCTCTGATGACATAGAACTCTCTAAAATGCAAGTCAGTGCTTGTCAACCTCCCACTCTATTAACGAAGGCATCCATAATCTGTATCCTGCCCTATTAGCCTCTGGTTTATTCTTTCCTCTCTAACATCACCTTATTCCACTCTTCTCCATGTCTGACGAGCTGCAGCCACACTGGCCCTTTCAGTTCTTTGAGTATACCAAGTTGCTTCAAGCTGCAGGGCCCTGGCTCGTCCATCTGGAGACCTCTGTCTAGAAAGCTGCTCCCTGCTTTAAAAAAAAAAAAAAAAAAGGAAAAGACTCTGGTCTCAAATGCTGTCACCTTAGAAAGCCTTCTGTAATCATCATGATCTCAAGCAGGCTTCCCCCTGCACTCTATTAATTTTCTTCTGGGCACTTATCACTATTTGTAATTACTTATGTTTGTTTATGTATTTGTTGTCTTTTAGCCTCACTTAAGTCCATGAGGGCAAGGGTGATGTACATATTGTTGTATATCCAGTACTTGTCACATAGTAACCACATAGTAATATGTTAGTTATGTATATTGAATGAATAAATGAACAAGCACACAACATGTTTGAAAGACCCCTGAGATTCCCTGTGATTTGCCTTCCACTTAGCCACCTAACCTTATCTTCTCCAGCTTGACTCCTTCTCTCCAGGCAGGCAGGTTTCTTCCTAGGGCCTCATGCCAAATAACTTAATGCTTCTGATGCCCAGAATGCTCTCATGAATCCTGTGCTCATCCATATTTTCCAGATCCTTCTGCTGAAAGTTCAATTTGTGCCACCTGAAGCCTTCCAAGCTACTCCAGTCCTCAGTAATAACTTCATACTTGGGCCTGTATGGTTTGAATCCTACTTTAGCACCAGAATGTGATGATCTAATTGTTTCCTAGTTGATCTTGGCTACTCACCAAACATGTAAGTATCTGAATATCCATGGTTTTCCAAGTATACAGTTGAGGAGCCTTTAAGTTTTGTTACAAGGACATTGTCCCTGTCCTCTTGAGTAGTAGTTCTTTCTTTTCTTTTTGTTATTTTATTGAGAGAACATTGGTTTATAACATTGTGTAAATTTCAGGTGTACATCATTATAATTCGCCTTCTGTATAGACTGTGTCATGTTTACCACCAAATGGCTAGTTACCATCCATCACTGTACACATGTGGCCCCTTGGCCCCTTTCACCCTCCCCGCACCCACTTCCCCTCTAGTAACAACCAGTCTGTTCTCCTTATCTATGTGTTTGTTTGTTTGTGTATCTTCCACATGAGTGAAATCATACAGTATTTGTCTTTTTCTGTCTGGCTTATTTGCTTCGCATAATACCCTCAAGGTCCATCCTGTCGTCACAAATGGTAGGATTTTGTCTTTTTTTTTATGGCTAGGCAGTATTCCATTGCATATATACACCACATCTTCTTTATCCGTTCTTCTGTTGATGGGCACTTGGGTTACTTCTAAGTCTTGGCTATTGTGAATAATGCTGCAATGAACATAGGGGTGCATGTATCTTTTCCATTAGTGTTTTCATCTTCTTTGGATAAAAACCCAGAAGTGGAATAGCTGGATGAAATACTATTTCTATTTTTGATTTATCAAGGAATCTCCATACTGTTTTCCATAATAGCTGCACCAGTTTGCATTCCCACCAGCAGTGTATGAGTATTGTCTTTCTCCACATCCTCTCCAACACTTATTTCTTGTCTTTTTAATAATAGCCATTCTGACAAGTGTGAGGTGATATCTCATTATAGTTTTGATTTGCATTTCCCTAGTAATTAGTGATGCCAAACATCTTTTCTTTTATTTTTTTCTTCCTCCCCAAAGCCATAGTGCATGGTTGTATATCCCAGTTCTAAGTCCTTCTAGTTCTTCTATGTGAGACACCAACACAGCATGGCAGCAGACAGACAGGTGGTGTGGTTCCATGACCAGGAAGCAAACTCGGGGCACCAAAGCGGTGAGAGCTTTGAACTTTAACCACGAGACTTTCAGGACTGGCTCTGAACATCTTTTCATGTGCCTGTTGACCATCTTTATATCTTTTTTGGAAAAACGTCTATTCATATCCTCTGCCCATTTTCTGATTGGGTTGTTCGTCTTTTTGTTGTTGAGTTGTGTGAGTTCTTTATATATTTTGGAAATTAACCCCTTGCTGGATATATGATTTGCAAATATTTTCTCCCTGTTGGTGAGTTGTCTTTTCAATTTGTTCATGATTTCCTTTGCCTCACAGAAGCTTTTTAGTCTGATGTAGTCCCATTGGTTTCTTTTTTCTTTTCTTTCCCTTGCTTGAGTAGACATGGTATTTAAAAAGTTGCTGCTAAGACCGATGTCAGAGTGTACTGCCTATGTTTTCTTCTCGCAGTTTTATGGTTTCTGGTCTTACATTCAGCTCTTTAATCCTTTTAGAGTTAATTTTTCTGTGTGGTGTAAGATAATGGTTTACTTTCATTCTTTTGCATGTAGCTGTCCAGTTTTCCCAACATCATTTATTGAAGAGATTTTTCTTTCTCCATTGTATGTTCTTGGCTCCTTTGTTGAAGATTAGCTGTCCATAGATGTGTAGTTTTATTTCCGGGCTTTCAGTTCTGTTCCATTGATCTGTCTGTCTGTTTTTGTGCCAGTACCATTTTGTTTTGATTACTATAGCTCCAGCGTTCTTCCTTTTTCTCAGGATTGCTTTGACTATTCAGAGTCTTATGTTGTTCCATATGAACTTTAGGATTCTTTGTTCTATTTCTGTGAAAAATGTCACTGGGATTCTGATTGGGGTTGCATTAAATCTATAGATTGCTTTAGGTAATATGGACATGTTAACTATGTTTATTCTTCCAATCCATGTGCATGGAATGTCTTTCCGTTTATTTATGTCTTCTTTGATTTCTTTCAGTAATGTCTTATAGTTTTCAGTGTATAGGTCTTTCACCTTGGTTAAATTTATTCCTAGGTGTTTTATTCTTTTTGTTGTGAGTGAAAATGGGATTATATTCTTGATTTCTCTTTCTGCTAGTTTGTTATTAGTGTATAGATGCAACTGATTTTTGTATGTTGATTTCATACCCTGCAACTTTACTGTATCTGTTGATTATTTCTAATAGTTTTTGGTGTATTTTTAGGGTTTTCTATTTACAGAATCATGTCATCTACAAATAGTGACAGTTTTACTTCTTCCTTTCCAATTTGGATCCCTTTTATTTCTTTTCTTTCTTTCTTTCTTTCTTTTTTTTTTTTTTTTGCCTTATTGCTCTGGCTAAAACTTCCAGTACTGTGTTGAATAAGAGTGGTGAGAGTGGGCATCCTTCTCTTGTTCCTGTTCTCAGAGGAATAGCTTTCAGTTTTTCACTATTGAGTATGATATGGGCTGTGTGTTTGTCATATATGGCCTTTATGATATTGAGGTACTTTCTTACTATACCCCTTGTATTAAGAGTTTTTATCATAAATGGCTGTTGGATCTTATCAAATGCTTTCTCTGCATCTATTAAGATGATCATGTGGTTTTTATTCTTTATCTTATTAATGTGGTGTATCACATTGATTTGCAGATATTGAACCATCCCTGCATCCCTGAAATAAATCCCACTTGATCATGGTGTATGATCCTTTTAACATATTGTTGTATTCAATTTGCTAATATTTTATTGAAGGATTTTGCATCTGTGTTCATCACTGATATTGGCCTGTAATTTCCCTATTTTGTGTTGTCCTTCTCTGGTTTTGGAATCAGGGTGATGTTGGCCTCATAAAATGAGTTAGGAAGCACCCCGTCCTCTTCAATTTTTTGAAAGAGTTTAAGAAGGATAGGTAGTAAATCTTCTTTGAATGTTTGGTAGAATTCACCACAGAAGCCGCCTGGTCCTGGACTTTGGTTTTTTGGGAAATTTTTGATAACTGTTTCAATCTCTTTACTTGTGATTGGTTTATTCAGATTCTCTATTTCTTCTTGATTCAGTTTTGGGAGTTTGTATGATTCTAAGAATTTATCCATTTCTTCTGGGTTATCCAGTTTGATACTGTATAGCTTTTCATAGTATTCTCTCATTATCTTTTGTATTTTTGTGATGTCTGTTGTAATTTCTCCTTTCACTTCTGATTTTATTTATTTGAGTCTTCTCTCTTTTTTTCTCAGTGATTCTGGCTAAGTGTTTGTCAGTTTTGTTTATCTTCTCAAAGTTTCATTGATCCTTTCTATTGTCTTTTTTAGTCTCTATTTCATTTATTTCTGTTCTGATTTTTATTATTTCCTACCCTCTATTGACTTTGGGCTTTTTTGTTCTTTTCCTAGTTCTTTAAAGTATAGTGTAAGATTGTTTCTTTGAGATTTCTCTTGGTTCTTGAGACAGGCCTGTATTTCCGTAAGTTTCCCTCATAGTACTGCTTTTGCTGCATCCCGTAAGTTTTGGTATGTTGTATTTTCATTTTCATTTGTCTCCAGGTATTTTTAGATTTCTCCTTTGGTTTCTTCATTGATCCAATAGTTGTTCAGAAGCATGTTGTTTAGTCTCCACATGTTTCTGACTTTTCCAGCCTTTTTCTTGTAGTTGATTTCTCATTTTGTACCATTGTGGTCAGAAAAGATGCTTGATATGGTTTCAATCTTCTTAAATTTATTGAGGCTTACCTTTTTCTCCAACATTTGGTCTGTCTTTGAGAATGTTCCATGTGCACTTGAGAAGAATGCATATTTTGCTCTTTGGGGACGGAATGTTCTATATATATCTATTAAGTCTATCTGGTCTAGCATTTCATTTAAGGCCACTATTTCCTTATTAACTTTCTATTTGGATGATCTATCCATTGATGTAAGTGGGATGTTAAAGTCCCCTACTATTATTGTGTTGCTCTCAATTTCTCCCTTTAGGTCCATTAATAGTTGCTTTATATACTTTGGTGTTCTTGTGTTAGCTGCATACATATTAATAAGTGTTATGTCTTTTTGGTGAAACGTCCTCTTTATCATTACATAATGTCCATGTTTGTCTCTTATCATTTTTGGCTTGAAGTCTATTTTGTCTGATATAAATATGGCAATACCTTCTTTCTTTTGTTTGCCTTTTGCTTGGAATATCGCCTTCCACCACTTCACTCTGAGCCTGTGTTTGTCTTGAAAGCTGAGATGGGTCTCCTGGAGGCAGCATATTGTTGGATCTTATTTTTTAATCCATCCTGCCACTCCGTGTCTTTCAATTGGTGAATTCAATTCATTTAAATTTAGAGTGATTATTGACATATGAGAGGTTAATACTGACATTTTATCTCTTGTTTTCAGATTGTTCTATTTTTCCATTGTTTCTTTTCCCTTGTATTTCTTTTTTTTTATTGAGTTAATGATAGGTTACAATCTTGTGAAATTTCAGTTGTACATTAATGTTTGCCATTCGTGTTGTAGGTGCACCACTTCACCCTTTGTGCCCACCCCTCCACCCCACCTTTCCCCTGGTAGCCACTAAACTCTTCTTAGTCCACATTTTTAAATTCCTCATATGAGTGGAGTCATATACAGATTATCCTTCTCTAGCTGGCTTATTTCACTTAACATAATTCCCTCAAGGTCCATCCATGTTATTGCAAATGGAATGATTTTGATCTGTTTTGCAGCTGAGTAGTATTCCATTGTATATATGTACCACATCTTCTTTATCCATTCGTCTGTTCATGGACACTTAGGTTGCTTCCATGTCTTGGCTATTGTAAATAATGCTGCAATGAACATTGGGTACATAGGATTTTTGGGATTGCTGACTTCAAGCTCTTTGGATAAATACCCAGTAGTAGGATGGCTGGATCGTATGGTAGTTCTATTTTTAATTTTTTGAGGGATCTCCATACTGTTTTCCATAGCGGCTGCACCAGTTTGCATTCCCACCAGCAGTGTATGAGGGTTCCTTTTTCTCCACGACCTCTCCAACATTTGTTGCTATTTGTTTTAGATATTTTTGTCATTCTAATGGGTGTAAGGTGATATCTTAGTATAGTTTTGATTTGCATTTCCCTGATGATCAGCGATGATGAGCATCTTTTCACGTGCCTATTGGCCATCCTTATATCTTCTTTGGAGAAATGTCTGTTCATGTCTCCAGCCCATTTTTTGATTGGGTTGTTTGATTTTTTCTTGTTGAGTTGTGAGTGTTCTTTATATATTATGGATATTAAGCCTTTGTCAGATATATGACTTGCAAATATTTTTTCCCAGTTAGTGGGTTGTTTTTTTCTTTCAATTCTGTTTTCATTTGCCTTGAAGAAGCTCTTTAGTCTGATGAAGTCCCATTTGTTTATCCTTTCTATTGTTTCCCTTCTCTGAGAAGGCATGGTGTCCGAAAAGATCCTTTTAATACTGATGTCAAAGAGTGTACTGCCCACGTTTTCTTCTAGAAGCCTTGTGGTTTCAGGTCTCACCTTTAGGTCTTCGATCCATTTTGAGTTTATTTTGGTGAATGGTGAAAAAGAATGGTCAATTTTCATTCTTTTACATGTGGCTTTCCAGTTTTCCCAGCACCATTTGTTGAAAAGACTTTCTTTTCTCCATTGTATGCCCTCAGCTCCTTTGTCAAAGACAAGCTGTCCATAGATGTGTGGTTTTATTTCTGGGCTTTCAATTCTGTTCCATTGATCTGTGCACCTGTTTTTGTACCAGTACCATGCTGTTTTGATTACTGTAGCTTTGTAGTATGTTTTGAAATCAGGGATTGTTATGCCTCCCGTTTTGTTCTTTTTTCTCAGGATTGCATTAGAAATTCGGGGTCTTTTGTTGCCCCATATGAATTTTAGGATTCTTTGTTCTAATTCTGTAAAGAATGTCATTGGGATTCTGATTGGGATGGCGTTGAATCTGTAGATTGCTTTAGGTAGAACAGACATTTTAACTATGTTTATTCTTCCAATCCATGTACATGGAATGTCTTTCCATCTCCTTATGTCGTCATCCAATTCTCTCAGAAAGGCCTTGTAATTTTCATTATATAGGTCCTTTACTTCCTTAGTTAAATTTACCCTGAGGTATTTTATTCTTTTTGTTGCGATTGTGAATGGTATTGTGTTCTTGAGTTCTTTTTCTGTTAGTTCATTATTAGAATATAGAAATGCTACTGATTTATGCAAATTGATTTTATACCCTGCAACTTTGCTGTAGTTGTTGATTACTTCTAAGAGTTTTCCAATGGATTCTTTGGGGTTTTCTATATATAAGATCATGTCGTCTGCAAACAGCAAGAGTTTCACTTCTTCCCTCCCTATTTGGATTCCTTTTATTCCTTTTTCTTGCCTGATTGCTCTGACTAGGACCTCCAGTACTATGTTGAATAAGAGTGGTGATAGAGGGCATCCTTGTCTCGTTCCTGTTTTCAGGGGGATAGCATTCAGTTTTTACCCATTGAGTATGATGTTGGCTATGAGTTTGTCATCTATGGCCTTTATTATGTTGAGGTAGTTTCCTTCTATGCCCATTTTGTTCAGAGTTTTTATCATAAATGGCTGTTGGATCTTGTCAAATGCCTTCTCTGCATCTATTGAGATGATCATGTGGTTTTTATTGCTCAGTTTGTTGATGTGGTGTATCACGTTGATTGATTTGCAGATGTTGAACCATCCCTGTGTCCCTGGTATGAATCCCACCTGATCATCATGTATGATCCTTTTGATGAATTGCTGAATTCTGGTTGCCAACATTTTGTTTAGAATTTTTGCATCTATGTTCATCAGTGATATTGGCCTGTAGTTCTCTTTTTTCATGGTGTCCTTGTCAGGTTTTGGTATCAGCATGATGTTTGCCTCATAGAACGTGTTAGGAATTGTTCCATCTTCCCTAATTTTTTGGAATAGGTTGAGAAGGATAGGCATTAAATCCTCTCTGAAAGTTTGGTAGAATTCCCCAGGAAAGCCATCTGGTCCTGGGGTTTTATTCTTTGGGATGTTTTTGATTGCTGTTTCAATCTCTTTCCTTGTGATTGGTCTGTTCAAATTGTCTGCCTCTTCTTGAGTGAGCTTTGGGAGATTGTGGGAGTCCAAGAATTTATCCATTTCCTCTAGGTTATCCATTCTGTTGTCATATAGTTTTTCATAGTATTCTCTTATAATCCGTCGTATTTCTGCAGAGTCTGTTGTTATTTCTCCTCTTTCATTTCTGATTTTGTTTATTTGAGCTTTCTCCCTTTTTTTCTTTGTAAGTCTGGCTAGGGGTTTGTCAATTTTATTTATCTTCTCAAAAAACCAGCTCTTTGTCTCATTGATCCTTTCTACTGCCTTTTTCGTTTCAGTAGTATTTATTTCTGCTCTGATTTTTATTATTTCTCTCCTTCTGCTGACTTTCGGCTTTATTTGTTCTTTTTTCTCTAGTTCAGTTAGGTGTAGTTTAAGATTACTTATTTGGGATTTTTCTTGTTTGTTAAGATGTGCCTGTATTGTGATGAATTTTCCTCTTTATACAGCTTTTGCTGTATCCCATATGAGTTGGTATGGCATGCTATCATTTTCATTTGTTTCCAGGTATTTTTTTATTTCTTCTTTAATTTCTTCAATGATCCATTGCTTGTTCAGTAGTGTGTTGTTTAGTCTCCACATGTTTGTGCCTTTCTCAGCTTTTTTCTTGTAATTAATTTCTAGCCTTATAGCATTATGATCGGAGAAGATGCTTGTTATTATTTCAATTTTTTTAAATTTGTAGAGGCTTGCCTTGTTTCCCAACATATGGTCTATCCTTGAGAATGTTCCATGTGCACTTGAGAAGAATGTGTATTCAGCTCTTTTAGGGTGAAGTGATCTATATATGTCTGTTAAATCCAATTGTTTTAGTTTTTCATTTAGCTCCATTATTTCCTTGTTGATTTTCTGTCTGGATGATCTGTCAATTGACGTGAGTGGGGTGTTGAGGTCCCCTACTATTATTGTGTTGTTTTTAACACCTTCCTTTAGGTCTGTTAATGGTTGCTTTATGAATCTTGGTGCTCCTGTGTTGGGTGCATAGATATTTATAAGCGTTATTTCTTCTTGATGAAGTTTCCCTTTGATCATTATATATTGACCCTCTGTGTCTCTCTTTACCTGGCTTATTTTGAAATCCACTTTGTCTGATATAAGAATTGCAACACCTGCCTTTTTTTTCCTGCTATTAGCTTGAAGTATTGTCCTCCACTCCTTCACCCTGAGCCTGTGTTTGTCCTTGGGCCTGAGGTGTGTTTCTTGGAGACAACAAATTGTTGGATCTTGTTTTTAATCCATTTTGCCACTCTGTGTCTTTTTATTGGAGAGTTCAATCCGTTTACATTGAGAGTGATTATTGATTCATGTGGACTTAATGCTGTCAATCTGTCACTCATTATCTTGTTTTCCTGCGTTTCTTTTCCTGTGTGCTTTAGCCTACCCATTTAATACTGCAATTTCTTATGCTGGGTTTCTTAGATTTTTCCTTATTTATGATTTGTGACTCTGTTCTGTATTTTATTTTAGTGTCTACCCTGAAGTTTGTATTTAGAATCTCGTGTATAATATAGTCTATTCTCTGGTGGTCTCTTACTTACTTGGCCAATACTAATTTAGACCCTTTGCTCTTCCCCTCCTAAATAATTATTTTCATTTCTTATTCCAACTCGTGTTATGAATTTGTAGTTAGAGTGATAAGATCGTCCTTGCTTTGGTTGTTTCTTTACCTTTACCCTAATGCTATAGTTGAACATTTGCTATCCTGTTCTGGTTCTATCCATCGGTCTCCCTAGTCTGTGGATTGTGTCCCCTTTCTCCCTTTTTTCTTTTTTCAGGTATGAGAGACTTCTTGAGGATTTCTTGTAGTGGAGGGCTTTTAGTTACAAATTCCCTTAACTTTTCTTTGTCTAGAAAAGATTTAATTTCTCCCTCATATCTGAAGGAAATTCTTGCTGGATAGAGTATTCTTGGCTGAAGATTTTTATCTTTTAAAGCTTTGAATATGTCACTCCTTTCTCTCCTAGCTTGTAAGTTTTCTGTAGAGAAATCCGCTGAAAGTCTGATAGGGGCTCCTTTATAGGTTATTCTCTGCTTTTTTCTTACTTCCCTGAGTATTCTTTCTTTATCTTTCCTTCTTGCCAATTTTACTACCATGTGCCTTGCAGTAGGTCTTTTTACATTGACAAATCTAGGAGATCTGAAAACTTCCTCCACACACATTTCTCTGTCAATCCCTGCATTTGGAAAGTTCTCTTCAATAATTTTGTTAAGCACACTTTCTGCTCCATTTTCCTTTTCCACGTTCTCGGGAATTCCTATGATCCTTAACTTCTTACTCCTCATTGAATCCACTATCTCTCGGAGATTTTCCTCGTTTTTTTTTAATTCTTAGTTCTCTTTCTTCCTCTCTCTGGAGCCATTCAGCCTGTCTATTTTCAATTATGTTAATTTGCTCTTCTATGGTGTCTACACAGGCATTCAGGGAATCTGTATTTTGTTTTATCTGGTCCATTGTGTTTTTCATCTCTAGTAATTCTGTTTGATTCTTCTTTATAGTTTCAATCTCTTTTGTGAAGTAACTCCAGAACTCATTGGCTTGTTTCTCTATCTTTCTCTCTACCTCATTGAGCTTTTTGATTATAGCTGCTCTGAACTCATTATCACTTAGTTTACCTAATTCCAAGTCCTCAGGACTTAGTTCTCTGTTTTTATTGTTTTATTTCTGGTCTGGGGCTTTTTAAAATAGCTGGATGGTAGAGGAGAGTTTTTTTCGCATGGTGGTAGAATTCGGTTGCAGTTACAGCCTGTCGCCACTAGATGGGGGTTGAGAGCTGCGTGTTATGAGCTTTCCACCTTCAGGCAACATGGCTGCGCCCACTGGCTTTGCTGGGGGGGAGGGGCTGTTACTCACATGCGCCGATCTGGATTCAGATCAGTTCTGTTCTCTGGTCTCCCAAGGCCCTTGATTTATGGGGTCCCCGCGGACGGAAGCTTTCCCCCGTCAGCGGGTCTCCACTGAACCAGCGGCAGGAGTCCTGGATGATCCCCCAGTCGCACGGCCCCTCCCCCGCTCCTTCCTGACCCCGCCACAGCGATAGCAGACTCTAGGGGAGGGAGCGATGTTCTCTCCTACCGTTCCAGCGCCTCCAAGGCTGTGAGCAAGGTTTATGATCTCTGCCTTCTTGGTATTGTAGGTCTCTAACGTGTTGGCATTAGATTTATTCTCTGAAATTCAGTTTTTCCAATCCTTTGTTGTATTTTGGAGGGGAGAGAATCCCGGGTCAGCTCACCCTGCCATTTTGCTCCGCCCCTTTTCCCCTCTCTTTTCCCTTGTATTTCTGTCTGCTGTTTCAGTTTGGTGGTTTTCTGTGATGTTTTTCTCAGTTTTCTCTTTATTTATGTATTGTGACTCTGCTGTGATGTTTTTGATTTGTGGTTACCATGAGGTTTGCATAAAAGATCTCTTAGATGAGATAGTCCTTTTTCTGATGATAGCATCTTATCTCCATTGGCCTATACAGATTCCATCATTTTCCTCTTCCCCTTCTATGTTTTTTTGGTCACAAATCATCTTTTTTGTATTGTAAGTTTGTTACCAAATTGAAACAGTTATAGTTATTTTTGATGCTTTCTTTCTCTTTAGCCTTTCTGCCATGATTAAGTGTTTACTAACCTATTCTGATATAGAGTTTCAATTTTCTGATTCTGCCTGTCTGTCTATCACCTTGCTCAAAGTTTTGTAAACCTTTGCCTTTTTGTTTCAGGTATGAGGGCTCCTTTCAACATTTATATGAGGCAGGTCTAGTGTTGATGAACTCCCTCAACTTTTGTTTTTCTGGAAAAGCCTTTATTTCTCCTTCATATCTGAAGGATAACTTTGCTGGATAGAGTATTCTTGGCTGATAGTGTTTGTCTTTCAAATTTTAAATATATCATTCCACTCTTTCCTACCCTCTAGAGTGTCAGCTGAGAAATCCACTGATAGCCTAAAGGGGGTTCCTTTGTAGGTTATTTTCTCTTTTCTGGCCACTCTTAATATTCTTTCTTTGTCATTGACTTTTGACAGTTTTAATATAATGTGCTTTGGAGCAGGTCTTTTTGCATTGAAACAATTAGGAGTTCTATTAGCTTCAAATCCTTGTATATCCAGTTCCTTCCCCAGGTTTGGGACGTTCTCACCTATTATTTCTTTGAATAAGCTCTCTGCTCCTTTCTCCCCGTCTTCTCCTTCTGGGATACCTCTTATCTTTATGTTGCTTTTCCTAATTCAGTTGGCTATTTCTCTTAGAATTTGTTCATTTTTTAAAGATTGTAATTCTCTGTCCTCTTCCACCTGCATTATTTCTAGACTTCTATCTTCAGGCTCACTAATTCTCCTTCCATATCATCTGCTCTATTTTCAATGCCTTCTACTTTATTCTTCATCTCATTAATTTTGTTCTTCATCTCCAGAATTTCTGTTTGGTGTTTTGTTTTTTATTTTTTAGAGTTTCAATCTCTTTGGTGAAGTGTTCTTTCTTCTCATTGATTTTATTCCTGGGCTCATTTCTGAGTTTTCTTGTAACTCATTGAGTTTCTTCATGACAGATATTTTCACTTCTCTGTCAGTTAGATTGTAATCTTCTGTGACTTCAAGGTTGGTTTCTGGAGAGTTGTCATTTTCTTTCTGTGTTACCATGTTACTCTGGTTCCTCATGGTGCTTGATGAGTAATTCCTCTTCCAGTGCATTTGTGGTAGCAGACACCCTTCTTATTTCAGTAAGGCTTTGGTTACTTTGGTTCTGAGCTGCTTCTGGTTGTATTTGAGCCTGTACTTTCTGCCCTCCACTGCTTCTGCTAGAGGCATCATCAGTGCCCTCCTTGTGCTGCTGGTGCCTCTGGGGTTGCTGGTGCATTGCTGCCTGTGTTGTCACTGCAGTCTCCAGTGTTGCCACTGGGGTCACCAAGCTGCATGCACTTCTGCTGCTTCTGGGGTCACCTGGGTCTCATGTTCCCCCACTGGCTCTCTGCAGGCTCTCTGTAGGCTCTCCACAGGTTTAGGTGCTGCTGCCCTGTGCACCACCTTCAGTGTTGCTCCTGGGTTATCTTGGGGTGCTGGAAGCACCACTCCTGGGGCACTGGGTTCACAGGTGTCACTGTTGCTGTCAGGGGCTTGAGGTCTTGTATGCAGCCCCCACCACCACTGGTAGAGCCAGTGTTGGGGGTGCTGCCACTGGGGGCTGGGTCAGGGGTTCTGCTGTGGTTCTTGAAGCCTCAGGTCACAAGTGCCACCTACCACAACTGGAAGGGCAGGAACTAAGCCATGAGTGAGTGTTGTTGCTGCTCATGCAGCCTCTTGTCGCTGGCACCCAAGAGTGTGCTTTGAAACCTCAGCTTAGGGCCTCCCACCCCTGCCAAGGAAATCCATGTTTTAGTTTCTATCCCCACTGTTGGAAAGACCAGCACCACCGCCAAGGGAGGGAAGGGGCTGCGTTGCTGGCTCCACTCTGTGTCCTCAAGCCTCAGGATGTGTACACCACCCACCACTGCTGGGGGTGGGCAGGGGCTAAGCTGCAAGTGCTGTGTCTTCACCTGCAGCCTCTGGTCACCAGTGCCCACACTAGTGTGAGGATCCACCTTTTGGAACACCACCGCAATGGAGGAGCTTGCTCCTGTGGTTTCACTGCATCCCAGAGGTCCAGTCCACCCACCTTCAGATGTATGGATGTATGGATCTCTCAGGCATTCTGGTGTGCTGTGCAGGGAGTCCTTTGTTTGTCCGTGGATGTCCAACTGGTTGTAACCTAGAGGGGAGAGACAAAAGAACAACTCACTCTGCCATGATACTGATCTCACTCCCAAGTAATTGTTCTTAAACCTTTTCTAGTAGTGGAGCACCATGAACAGTTGGGCAGCAATAATTGGGCTTCAGTTAAACCTCATTTATTTATTCATTCACACTCATAAGCTATGGTATCATCAATGTTCAAAGCTCCATGAAAAAAAGATATTTCATTTCCATTTATCATACATCTAATAAGAATTTTCTAGTCGAAAATAGGCTTATATTGTATGCAGACCATATCTCAAAGACAGCAAACATAACTTGTAAGAAATCACGTTTCCAAGTTATTCTATTAATATTATTTTGAGTTGCTGAAAGAAAGTGATAACAGGCACCAAAATTTTAAGAAAATATATAGAGGAAAAATTTAAAATTAAGAATTCTAGACACTAAGTTTCTGTTGATTTCTTCAGTCTGGTCTACAAACACCATTGTTCTGTTAAACATAGTTGTCTGAAATAGAAAAGTAGTCAAGGGCACAAGCTTGTTCAGAGTATGTATGAGTGTGTGTGTGTATGTGTGTATGCACACGTGGAAATTTTAATCTCCTGTTCAGAGATGGGAAAGTGTCTAGAATAGCACGTTCTATATCCCTCTTGCAGGTGATCGAGGCAGTGTGGATTGAAGAGTCGAGATTTTAAATTGTTTTGGAAAAGGAGGAATTAAATAGCTTTATTAATAGTAGTGGTAGAGCCTAACATAATTTACCAATAAAAAAATAGTATCTGTGAGGCCAGTCTTGGTTGCCTAGTGGTTAGGTTCAGCACACTCTGCTTTGGTGGCCCGGGTTCTGTTCCTGGGCATGGACCTACACTGCTCTGTTAGCAGCCGTGCTGTGCTGGCAGCCCACATACTAAAAAATAGAGGAAGATTGGCACAGATTTTAGCTAGGGCCAATCTTCCTCAGAAAAAAAAGAAGAATGGTACTTGTGAATGATGGGGGGAAATTAAATCTTAAGATTTGTAAGTCTTCACTTATTTATACATTAGAATTCCAGTCCTAATCAGCATTGACCTCTTTTTGTAAAGATAACTTTGATGCAGTTAGATTTGCTTCATTTTAGAATTTCAGAATTGATGACCTTAATGTTAAATGTGACTTTTAAGCAATATTAATGAAACTGCTCAAGAATACAGACAGATGTGGTGGTACCCATCCAAACATAGAGAAGATCAGGCATTAGTGTTGTTTTCAGCAGATACACAGTTCAGCTTAAACTTGATACACTTTGGTGTTCATCCCCCTGCCCTCCACCCACAATCTCCTAGGAATACCAAGATGACTAGGGAAGATTTTCAATGGATGAGATGAAGTGTTGCTCCAACATGTCTCTTCAGCCAGCAGGAAGAGCGGAGCAGTGGGCAGGCAGGAAAGCTGCGAGACACTGATCAGTGTTGGAGTGGCTTTATTGTCAGGCATTGGAAAGATAAGCCACACAAGTATCAAGTTTGACAGGCTTTTCATATTTGCATTGTCCGAAAGACTTTTGTTTGTATATTGGCCTGTGCAGGTGTACGTTATAGTTTTAAGCCTTCAGTAGGATATATTGAGTTATTCATTATGGTAGGCTTTACAGAGAATTGCACCAGTAGATTTTTGTGCAGTAACCAAGTTGCTAAAGAGTATCTCTTTCATCTCTTCCAACAAAGTCTCTGCTGTTCTCAGACTTGTTAACATGGGACTTAGGGTAGTAGCAGAAGACCATCTGTGTTATCAGACATAGCTGCTTATCAGTTCATAGCAGAAGGTCAGCCATCTGTTGGGTTTTTAGTGAAAAGAAAAACATCTATAACAGGGGGCAGCGTAAAACCTTTACATCTAAAACAGGCATTTACTATTTGTAATGCTTGTGTTTAAGGGAAACTGATGGAGTGATAATGTATCGAAATCCATCTGCGTATCCTTAGAAGACAGGGGAAACTGCTAACCAGTATTCTTTCTAAATTTATTTTCACATTATATAAAGGTACTATAAAGGGGGAATAATAGTAAAGGATTAAAAGGCCATAAAATCACAAATGTTATTCTGTAAGAATTACTGTTGTGGTGTTGAGGAGATTCTTCCTGTGATCCAAACCTTCTCAGAACCTTTGTGTGTTAGCTCTTTCTAAGTGGGGAGACTGCTTCAAGGAAGAGAAAGTACTGTTAATTTTTTAATATATAACAGTTTTATTGCAATATAATTCATATACTCTATAAAGTTCAACCTTTTTAAATGGACAGTTCAGTAGTTTTTAGTATGGTCACCAAGTTGATCACTACTGTATAGTTACAGAACATTTTGTCATCCCCAAAAGAAACCCCCTACCCATTAGTAGTTACTCTCCATTCCTTTCTACCCCCAGTCCCTGGCAACCACTAATCTTCTTTCTGTCCCTATGAATTTTTGTCTGCTTTCTTTAACTTGGCATGTTTTCAGGGTTTATCCATGTAGTAACATGTTTCTGAACTTCATTCTTTTATATGGTCAAATAATGCTTCATTGTATGAATATACCTCATTTTGTTCATTCTTTCATGAGTTGATGGACATCTGGGTTGTTTCCACTTTTTGGCCATTATGAATAATGCTTCTGTAAACATTCTTGTACAAATTTTTGTATAGAGATGTGTTTTCCATTCTCTTAGATATAGACTTATAGGTAGAATTGTTAAGTCATATGGTAACTCTATGTTTAACTTTTTGAGGAACTTCCAGCCTGTTTTCCAAAGTGACTTTACCATTTTACATTCCCACCAGCCATCCTTGCCAACACTTTTTGTTGTCCATCTTTTTCATTATAGCCATCCAAGTAGGTATGCAGTGGTATCTCATTGTGAATTTAAATGTCATTTCCCTAATGATTAATGATGTTGAGTATCTTTTCATGTGCTTATTGGCTGTTTGTGTATCTTCTTTGGAGAAATGTCCATTTATATACTTGGAGCCCACTTTTTAATTGGGCTACTTGTCTTTTTATTGTTGAGTTGTAATAGTTCTTTACGTCTTCTAGATATAAGGCTCTTGTCAGATATATGATTTCCAAATATATTCTCCCGTTCTTGTGTTGTCTTTTCAATTTCTTGGCGGTATGCTTTGAAGCACGAAAGTTTTTTATTTTGAAGAAGTCCAACTTATCAATTTTTTTGTTTTATTGCTTGTGTTTTTGGTATCACATCGAAGAAACCATTGCCTAATCCAAGGTGACAAAGATTTGCACTTATGATTTCTTCTAAGAGTTTTGTAGTTCTCACTTTAAATCCCTGGTTCATTTTGAGTTAATCTATGTATACGACATGACATAGGAGTTCCATCTTCATTCATTTGCTTGTGGATATCTAGATTATTATTTCTCTATTAAGTTGTCTTGGCACTTTGTTGAAAATCAATTAAGCATAAACATAAGGATTTATTTCTGAACTCTCAATTTTATTCCATTGGTCTAGGTGTCTGTCCTTGTGCTAGCACTACACTGACTGTCCTGATTACTGTATCTTTTGTAGTTAGCTACAAAAATTGGGAAGTATTCTTCTTTTTCAAGATTGTTTTGGCTATTCTAGGTCCCTTGAGTTTCCATATGAGTTTTAGGATCAGGTTGTCAATTCCTATGAGGAAGTCCACTGAGATTCCGATGGTACCTCTCAAATCAATTTGGAGAGTATTACTGTCTTAAAAATCTTATGTCTTCTGATCCATGAATGTGGAATGTCTTCTCATTTATTTAGGTCTTTAATTTCTTACAATGATATTTTGTAGTTTTCATTGTACAAGTCTTGCATTTCTTTTGTTAAATTTATTGCTAAGTGTTTTACTCTTTTTGATACTATTGTAAATGGAATTGTTTTCTTGATTTTGTTTTTGGATTGTTCTTTCGTAGTGTATAGAAATACTATTGATTTTTGTATGTTGTGCTCACGTGCTGAAACCTGTTGAATTCATTTTTTAGTTTTAATATTTTTTTCCTGAGTGTGTGTGTGTGCTTTTGGTTTTGATCTTAGTTTCCTTTGCCTTGCAGAAGCTCTTTAGTCTGATGAACTCTCACTTGTTTATTTTTTCTTTTGTTTCCCTTGTCTGAGAAGGCATGGTATTCGAAAAGAACCTTTTAAGTTTGATGTCAAAGAGTGTACTACCTATATTATCTTCCAGAAGTTTTATGGTTTCAGGACTTATCTTCAAGTCTTTGATCCATTTTGGGTTTATTTTTGTGTATGGCATGAGATAATGGTCTACTTTCATTCTTGTGTGTGTGGCTGTCCAGTTTTCCCAACACCATTTATTGAAGAGACTTTCTTTTCTCCATTGTATGTTCTTGGCACCTGTGTCCAAGATTAGCTGTCTGTAGATGTGTGGTTTTATTTCTGGGCTTTCAGTTCTGTTCCATTGATCTGTGTGCCTGTTTTTGTACGAGTACCATGCTGTTTTGATCACTATAGCTTTGGTACATTTTGAAGTCAGGGATTGTGATGACTTCAGCTTTGTTCTTTTTTCTCAGGATTGCTTTAGCAATTCGGGGTCTTTGATTGCCCCACATGAATTTTAGGATTCTTTGGTCTACTTCCATGAAGAATGTAATGGGATTCTGATTGAGATTGCATTGAATCTCTAGATTGCTTTGGGTAGTATGGATATTTTGACTATGTTTATTCTTCCCATCCGTGTGTGTGGAATCTCTTTCCATCTCTTTATGTCATTATCTATTTTTTTCAATAATGTCTTATAGTTTTCATTGTATAAATCCTTCACTTCCTTAGTTAAATTTATTCCTAGGTGCTTTATACTTTTTTTGCAATTGTAAATGGAATTGTGTTTTTGAGTTCTCTTTCTGTAAGTTCATTATTCAAGTACAGTAATGCAACTGATTTCAGTGAGTTGATTTTGTACCCTGCAACTTTACTGTAGTTGTTAATTATTTCTAATAGTTTTCTGATGGATTCTTTAGGATTTTCTATATAGAAGATCATGTCGTCTGCAAAAAGTGACAGTTTCACTTCCTCACTCCCTGTTTGGATTCCTTATATTCTTTTCTCTCACCTAATTGCTCTGGCCAAAACCTCCAGTACTATGTTGAATAAGAGTGGTGAGAGTGGGCATCCTTGTCTTGTTCCTGTTCTCAGAGGGATGGCGTTCAGTTTTTGCCCATTGAGTATGATGTTGTCTTTGGGTTTGTCATATATAGCCTTTATTACGTTGAGGTAATGTCCTTCTATCCCCATTTTGTTCATAGTTTTTATCATAAATGGCTGTTGGATCTTGTCAAATGCTTTCTCTGCATCTATTGAGATGATCCTGTGGTTTTTATTCCTCAATTTGTTGATGTGGTGTATCACATTGATTTGCAGATATCAAACCATCCCTGTGTCCCTGGAACAAATCCCACTTGATCATGATGTATGATCTTTTTCATGTATTGCTGTATTCAGGGTTGCTAATATTTTGTTGATGATGTTTGCATCTATGTTCATCAGTGATATTGGCCTGTAGTTCTCCTTTTTTTGTGTTGTCCTTGTCAGGCTTTGGTATCAGAGTGATGTTGGCTTCACAGAATGTCTTAGGAAGTGTTCCATCTTCCCTAATTTTTTGGAATAAGTTGAGAAGGATAGGCATTAAATCCTCTCTGAAAGTTTGGTAGAATTCCTCAGGGAAGCCATCTGGTCCTGGGGTTTTAGTCTTTGGGATGCTTTTGATTACCATCTCAATCTCTTTACTTGTGATTGGTTCACTCAGATTCTCTATTTCTTCTTGATTCAGCTTTGGGAGGTTGTAGGAGCCTAAGAATTTATCCATTTCCTCTAGATTGTCCATGTTGTTGGCATATAGTTTTTTGTAGTATTCTCTTATACTCCGTCATATTTCTGTGGTATCCCTTGTTATTTCCCCTCTTTCATTTTTAATTATATTTATCCGAGCTTTCTCTCTTTTTTGCTTTGTATGTCTGGCTAGGGGTTTGTCAATTTTGTTTATCTTCTCAAAGAATCAGTTCTTTGTTTCATTGATCCTTTCTACTGCCTTTTTTGTTTCAATTACATTAATTTCTGCTCTGATTTTTATTATTCCTCTCCTTCTGGTGACTTTGGGCTTGGTTTGTTCTTCTTTTTCTAATTCATTTAGGTGTAATTTGAGATTGCTTATTTGGGTTTTTTCTTGTTTGTTAAGGTGGGCCTATATTGCAATGAATTTCCCTCTTAATATGGCTTTTGCTACATCCCATATGAATTGGTATGGTATGTTTTCATTTTCGTTTGTCTCTAGATATTTTTTGATTTCTCCTTTAATTTCTTCAATGATCCATTGCTCATTCAATAGCATGTTGTTTAGTCTCCACATCTTTGTCCCTTTCTGAGCTTTTTTCTTGTAATTAATTTCTAGCTTTGTAGCATTGTGATTGGAAAAGATGCTTGTTATTATTTCAGTCTTCTTAAATTTATTGAGGCTTGCCTTGTTTCCAAACATATGGTCTATTCTTGAGAATGTTCCGTGTGCACTTGAGAAGAATGTGTATTCTGCTGTGTTTGGATGGAGTGTCCTATATATGTCTATTAAGTCCAACTGGTTTAGCTTTTCACTTAATTCCACTGTTTCCTTTTTGATTTTCTGCCTGGATGATCTATCCATTGATGTGAGTGGAGTGTTGAGGTCCCCTACTATTATTGTGTTATTATTAATGTGTTCTTTTAGGTCTGTTAATAGTTGCTTTATGTACTTTGGTGCTCCTGTTTTGGGTGCATAGATATTTATAAGTGTTATTTCTTCTCAGTGGAATGTCCCTTTGATCATCATATACTGCCCCTCTTTGTCTTTCTTTACTTGTGTTATCTTGAGGTCTACTTTGTCTGATAAAAGTATTGCAACACCTGCTTTCTTTTGTTTCCCATTAGCTTGGAATATCGTTTTCCATCCCTTCACTCTGAGTCTGTGTTTGTCATTGGAGCTGAGATGTGTTTCCTGGATGCAGCATAATGTTGGGTCTTGTTCTTTAATCCGTCTCGCTACTCTGTGTCTTTTTATTGGAGAATTCAATCCATTTATGTTTAGGGTGATTATAAATATATGAGGGCTTAATGCTGCCATTTTATCATCTGTTTTCCAGTTCTCCTGAATTTCCTTTGTTTCTCGGACTGTGTATTTAGGTCCTCCAATCAAATTGTGCAGTTTTTTATGTTGTGTTTCTTTGTTTTCTCCTTATTTATTATTTGTGTCTCTGTTCTGCTTTTTTGTTTAGTGGTTACCCTGAGGTTTGTATTCAAGATCTTGTGGACAAGATAGTTCCTTTTTGATGGCCTCTAATTTCCTTAGGCTGAACCGACCCAGTCCCTTACCTCTCCCCCTCCTAAGTTGTTTTTTTCACATCTTATTACATTTTGTGTTTTGAGTTTGTGGTTAAAATGACAGGATTATCTTTATTTATGGCTTTTTCCTTCCCTTTGCCTTTAATGCTATACTTGAGTATTTGCTATCCTGCTCTGAGTCTGTCTACCTATTTAACTACTTACTCTGTGATTTGTAACCCCTTCCCCCCTGCTTTTTTTTTCAAGCATGAGGGCCTTCTTGAGGATTTCTTGTAGGTGGTGTCTCAAGGCTACGAACTCCCTTTGCTTATGTTTGTCTGGGAAAGTTTTTATTTCTCAATCGTATCTGAAGGATGTTTTCACTGGATAGAGTATTCTTGGCTGAAAGTTTTTATCCTTCAATGATTTGAATATGTCATTGGAGTCTCTCCTAGCCTGTAAGGTTTCTGCAGAGAAATCCACTGAAAGCCTGATGGAGGTTACTTTGTAGGTTACTTCCTTCTGCCTTGCCATCCTTAGTATTCTTTCTGTGTCATTCAGTTTTGCCAGTTTCACTACTATACACCTTGCAGTAGATCTTTTTACATTGATGTGTTTAGGAGATCTGGCAGCCTCTTCCACATGGATTTCCTTCCCTAGGTCTGCTATTGTTTCTTTGAACAAGCTTTCTGCTCCATTCTCCTTCTCTTCTCCCTCTTGACTACCTATAATTCTTATGCTGCATTTCCTCATTGAGTCGGCTATTTCTCAGAGACTTTCTTCATTTCATTTTAGTCTTAGTTCTCTCTCCTCCTCTATCAGGAGCACTTCAAGTCTATCTTCAATTATGCCGATATGCTCCTCTATGGTGTCCACTCGAGCATTCAGGGAATCCATATTTTGTTTTATCTCTTCCACTGTGTCTTTCATCTCTAGTATTTCTGATTGATTCTTCTGTATAGTTTCAATCTCTTTTGTGAAGTAGCTCCTGAATTCGTTGAATTGTTTCTCTACATTCTCTTTTACCTCGTTGAGTTGTTTGATGATAGCTGTTTTGAATTCTTTGTCATTTAGACTACATATTTTTCTGTCCTCACGACTGATTTCTGGGTACTTATCTTTTTCTCTTTGGTCTTGAGATCTAATATAGTGTTTGATATTGCTAGAGGTGGTTGCCTGGTTCTTACACATCCTGATATTATTTGGTTGCAGTTACTGCCTCTCGCCACTGGGTGGGGGTGGGGGGTCAAGTGACACCAAGCTCTGAATCAATCAAAAAGACCAGACTAGGTAGAGCAGAGTCTAAGTGTGCAGTAGAGATAGCCTAATCTCCCCATCTCCAGGGCTCCCTGCACAGAGAAGCATGTGGTCAGCATCTGTGATAAACCAAAGGCCCCCCAAAGATGTCTACATCCTAGTCCTCAGAAACCGTGAATTTACTTTATGTGGCAAAGGTACACTGCAAATGTGATTGAGTTAAGGATTTTGAGATGGGGAGATTAACCTGGATGATCTGGGTGGACCCAGTGTAATCACAAGGGTTCTTATAAAGGAAGGCAGGAGATCACAGTAAATAGTAAGAGATGTGAGAATGGAAGTAAGAGGTTGTAGTGATGTGTGGAAGGGGTCATGAGCCAAGCCATGTAGGTGGCCACTAGAAGCTGAAAAAGGCAGAGAATGGACTCTCGCCTCAGAGCCTCCAGAAGAATCCAGCCCTGTGACACCTTGACTTAGCCCAGTGAAATTGATGTTGAAATTTTGATCTCCAGAACTGTAAGAATAACTTTGTGTTGTTTTAAGCTGCTAGTTTGTGGTCATTTGTTACGGCAGCCATAGGACACTATTACACCATCTTTGAGGAAGGACAGAACTGCCAAAACCTCACCAAAACTGAAAAGAAGCTTAGGACTGTGCAGGGGGCTTGATTTGGAGCCCTTGGGGACTCTATCCCTGCTCTCTCAGCAGAGATGGCAGCTCAGGGCACACCCTTGGGTGGCAGCAGGGAATCCCCCCCATCAACAGAGAATTAGTTGGGCTTGTCATGTGTGTAAGGAACTGTTCCACTCAGGTTACAGTGTTGCAATGTACATGGGGATTGGAGGAGGCATCAGAAGTTGGTTCACATGACCCAGCAGTCACTTAGTGCTTTGGGGAAGAAGGTGTTCAGGAGCATTGTGGAAAACATGAACCACAGCTCATCACTGTTTGACCCAGAAAATAAGCTCCCATGACTTGCCTTTCTGGGAGAATCTATACTCACCATAAATAGAATCTCTAACTCCCCAAGAGTTCCAGGAGATGGAACTGGTTCTGCTTTCCAGCATCTGAGGCAGAGCACTCTGATTAGGCAGAAGGTTATGCCAAGGCAGAGTAGAGAGGGTTATTTCCCTCTCAGAATCACTTGACACAAAGCTCCCTTTGGATCCAGCTCAGTCCCTGGCCAGGACAGCAAGACTGGTTTTGTTGGATGCCCAGGACAGGAGTGAGCTGTTGGACATGCTTTCCTCAGAAGAGCACCATGGGCAAGACGTGCCTTGAGAGCCATGGACACCTCTCCAAGAGAAGGGATACAACTGGAATTGTATCCTGTGAAGACACAGAGATTGGGCAAAGGTGTGCATCCTTCCTTTGTTCATTGTTGACTGCAGTGTCTGGTATCATTCACATGCTACCCACCACACTGCTCCTGTACTCTGCGTGAAGGTGTGATCTTCAAAAGGCTGACTGAATGACCTTGTCCTCTAAGTTCTTGTGCTTACTTGGACTGGCAGCCAGGCATTGGTGAGCCCCAGTGGCTGGCCACACCAAGAGAGAGAAATGTTTCCACTACCTCCTTTGATGCTGCATGCATGACATCCAGTCCTGAGCTTTGTTTGCCTTCTCTGGAATACTTTCTATAGGGGAAGCTCAGGCCCTCTGTTCCCTCTCAAAGGTCCTCACCTGTGCTTTATTTACCTGCTGTTTTTTCTTCTTCTTCAAATTCTATCACAGTAACAAATAAAGTAACTAGCAGTGACTCCCCAGTGAGTCCAGTGTGCTGGGGCATCCCTTAAATTGGACCTGACTTTACACTGGCCTCTCTGAGCCCCAAACTCTTCTAGATTGGTCCCAAACTTAGTCTCCCAGTTCCTTATCAGAGACCACAGGGAAGCTTTCAGCCTTCAGTGTCCCACGTGGCAGGGAGTTTTGACTCCTGTAAGGACGCTCTGAGGCCATCCAGGTCTGCTGAGCGAGGTGACCAGCTTCAGGCTTTCCACTGCCCTGGTCCTGGGAAGCCAGAGTTAAATTGGAGTACATCTAATTTTTCTCACCCAGGTTTTCAGAAGTGGGCCCTGACAGGGGGTTGGCGCATTCAAGAGAGCAAGTACCCTGATTCCCTGATGGATCCAAACACCTCCACCCAGATTCCAGCATGCCAGGATGGATTCCATAGCCCTTTATACAAACTGCCCCCACAGAAGGAGCTCAACAGAGGAAATAAAAATAAAAGCTTGGGGGCCAGCCCCATGGCCAGGTGGTTAAAGTTATGTGTGCTCTGCTTTGGCAGCCCAGGTTTGTGAGTTTGGATCCTGGGTGTGGACCTACTCCACTCATCAGCCATGCTGTGGTGGCATCCCAGATGCAAAAAATAGAGGAAGATTGGCACAGATGTTAGCTCGGGGCTAATCTTCCTCAAGCAAAAAGAGGAAGATTGGTAACAGATGTTAGTTCAAGGCAACTCTTCCCTCACCAAAAAAATTAAAAATTTTGACTACGTTACCTTAGTGCTAACCACAAGAAGGTGCTGTTCCCCTGCTCGTGCACCTGATGGTCTCTGGTTTGCGACTGAACCCAGTGACAGTTGAAACTGAGCTGGGACCTTCAGACTGGGATTTACTAAAGTCTTTGAGAAAGGGAAAGGAAAATAAATGTCGAGAGTGCCGCGACCCAGTTAATCTGATTGATATGTCAATTTTCTCACGTGCAGCTCACTCTTTACCACGAGGAGGCCTCTGGCCCTAGGTCTGGGGTTGCCCTCACAGAAGGGATCATATTTATACCCCACCACCCAGAAACTTCTTGCTGGACACCTCTACCTCTAACGTCCAGCCCCAAGAAAAGGGACCAAAAGAGGTTGATGGTGTCCCTTCTCTGACCTACTGCTAAGAAAAAGGTCTTCCCAAGACTATAAGACCCTGGTTCACTCTCAGTAGGAATAATACCAGCAGCCACTCTGAAGGTTCTGCCATGCCTGGCAAGACCTCGCTTTTCTGAGTATGGTCTCCAAAGTCCCAGAATATTCCAGGAAGCCCCTCCGCTGTCAGGATGTGTATACCTCAGCAGAGGCCACTTGTCATATACCGTCCCTGAGACCCAGCACTTTCTATTCCCATCCTCCCACCTCCCCTTCTCAGGAGTTTCCTATCTGAGGAGCACCCTCTTCCTGGGGGCAGCCCTGAGCATGCCCCCCAGCAGCACTCCCACAGTGTGCACAGAGGCCCCTGGTGGTTCAACACGGTGAGCATGCTGTTCTGAGCAAATATGGTTTCCAAGAGGCATGAATGTCTATTGGAAAGGTTTATAATCAGAATCTGTCCTGGAATGACTGAGGCACACGTAATAGTGTCAGAATCACGATGTGCAGGAATGATGACAGACTGTTAGGCCCTCTCAAATACGGGGAAAAACTATAACAGACCATTTTGCCCCCAAGCCTGAGTGAAGATTTAGATAGCAGTATAAGTTTTCCAAAATGGGAATAATTAACAGAACTAAGAAAGTAGGTCTCCTCAAGAGTCCACTTTTGGATTTCCTTCTACTGAAAAGAAGATGCAAATAAATTCTCAGTCTATACAAACGAACAGCACCATCTGGTTTATTCCTTTTAGGATTTCATTCAATAAAATTCTTTATTTGCAAAATATTTATTTGACAGTTCTTCCAGATAAAAGTTGATTCTTTACCACATTTGCTTTTTATCTTCCTGTTTAATGAACCAATGTTTTATATGAAACATGATGAGAATTATAATTCATTTTTTCCAACCTGACAATAATTCAGACAAATTAATCAAACCTTAGATTTGATTTTACCTTTGAGTTATTTCCAGTCTATGTTTTCAACAACAAGCAAAAGAAGTGTTGAGCTGTAGCTCTGCTCCCTCCTAATGTGTGTTAGCCATCTTCAGGAAGAAGAGTTCATTCAGTTCCAGGGGCTGGGGTTAGAGAGATCAACATATATGGCTGAAGCTCCTTGAGAATTAGCTCTAGGTGACCAAAGTCACCATCATCCATAGACTCAAGATAATTTCTACAGTTGGTTATTCTCATTTTGAGAAACATCGTTTGGCCTGCTACTGGGCCTTAATGAAGACTGAGCTGCCCGTCATGATCTGGGTGTTATCTGACCCACCAAGCCATCAGGTTAGGCTCTCCGTTATCAAATGAAAGCAGCGTAGATGAGACTGGGCTTGCACAGGCTCTGAAAGCACAAAAGTTACATGAGGAAGCGACCCAACTGCCCATGGTCCCCATTCCTGCTACATTCCCTTCTGTCTCCCAGCCTGTGCCTATGGCTGCATGGGAAGTTACCTACAATCAGTTGACAGAAGATGAGAAAACCTTGGCCTGGTTTACAGATGGTTCTGCATGATATGCAGGAACCACCCAAAAAGTGCTGAAGCACTCCAGCCCCTCTCTGGGACGTCCCTGAAGGACCATGGTGAAGGGAACTCCTCCAGTGAGTAAAACGCTGAGCAGTGCACCTGGTTGTTCACTTTGCCTGGAAGGAGAAATGACCAGATGTGCAACTATATACCAATTCATGAGCTGTGGCCAATGGTTTGGCTGGATGCTCAGAGACTTAGAAGGAACATGACTGGAAAATTGTTGTCAAGGAAATCTAGGGAAGAGATAAGTGGACTCACCTCTCTGAATGAATGAAAAACATAAATATATTTGTGTCCCATGTGAATGTTCACCAAAGGGTGATCTCAGCAGAAGAAGATTTTAATAATCAAGTGCATAGGATGACCCTTTCAGTCAGCCTCTTTCCCCAGCCACTCCCACTATTGCCCAGTGGGCTCATGAAAAAAAAGTGGTGGCAGAAATTGAGGTTATGCATGGGCTCAGCAACATTCATCAAGGCAGACCTGGCTACAGCCACCACCAAGTGCCCAATCTGCCAGCAGCAGAGACCAACACTGAGCCCCCAGTGGCACCATTTTCTGGGGTGATCAGCCAGCTACCTAGAGGCTTGATTACATTGTACCTCCTCCATCATGGAAACAGCAGCATTTTGTTCTTACTGGAATAGAAATTTACTCTGGATACAGATTTGCTTTCCCCGTATGCGACGCTTCTGCCAAAACTGTCGTCCATAGACTTATAGAATACCTTATCTATCATCATGGTTCCACACATTGCTTCTGATCAAGGAACCTACTTCACAGCAAAGGAAGTGTGGAAATGGGCCATGCTCATGGAATTAATTGGGCCTGTCATGTCCCACCCTTACTGTAAAGCTGGCTTGATGGAATGGCAGAATGGCCTTTTGAAGACTCAGTTACAGTGCCAGATAGGTGGCAATACCTTGCATGGCTGGGTCAAGTTTCTCCAGGAGGCTGTATGTGTCCTAAAGTAGCATCCAATATGTGGCATTGTTTCTCCCATAGCCAGGAATCAAGGGGTGGGAATGAGAATGGCACCATTCATAATAACCCTAGGGACCCACTAGCAGAATTTTTGCCCCATCCTCAGGACCTAATGCTCTGCTGGTCTAGAGGTCTTTGTTCTAAAAGGAGGAATGCTCCTACCAGGAGACACAACAATGATTCCATTGAACTGCAACTTAAGACTGCCACCTGGCCATTTTGGGCCCCTCTGCCTCTGAATCAACAGAGAAAGAAGGAAGTCACTGTGCTGGCCAGGGTGATTAGTTCTGATTACCAAGAGGAAACTGGACTGCCACTCCACAATGGAAGTAAGAGTATGTCTGGAATATAGGCAATCCCTTAGGACTTCTAAAAGGAAAATTTTTTTCTCTACTCTGACACCAAGTGTGTGGATTTTCCATACCAAAAAATTCTGACACTAACTGCACAGAGTTAGTGAAGACCCCACAAGTTAAACCTCAGTGATACAAGGCTGCCTGCCCCTACTTCAGATGCCAGTTGTAAATCCCATGTTCTCACCTTCACTTTTTTTTTTAAGATTTTTTTATTTTTCCTTTTTCTCCCTAAAGCCCCCCAGTACATAGCTGTATATTTTAATTAATTAATCTTTTTTTTTTTTTTTAGATTTTATTTTTTTTTCCTTTTTCTCCCCAAGGCACCCTGGTACATAGTTGCATATTCTTTGTTGTGGGTCCTTTTAGTTGTGGCATGTGGGACGCTGCCTCAGCGTGGCTTGATGAGCAGTGCCATGTCTGCGCCCAGGATTCGAACCAACGAAACACTGGGCCGCCTGCAGCAGAGCGCGCGAACTTAACCACTCGGCCACGGGGCCAGCCCCATAGCTGTATATTTTAGTTGTGGGTCCTTCTAGTTGTGGCATGTGGGATGCCACCTCAGCATGGCTTGATGAGTGGTGCCATGTCTGCGCCCAGGATTCAAATCTACAAAACCCCAGGCTGCCACAGGGCCAGCCCCTCACCTTCACTTTTGACCAACCAGTATAAGCCAGGGGTTCCCAAAACCCCCTCCTCAGACTTGATAATTTTCTAGAACAACTCACAGGACTCAGGAAAACAGTTTACGTACTATTGCCAGTTCTGTATAAAGGAAACAGCTCAAGAATGGCCAGATGGAAGAGAGGCACAGGACAAGGTGTCAGGGGTAAGGAGGGTGTGGGTGGTGCACGGAATTCCCACGCCCTCTCTAGGGGCTGCACCCTCCCAGCCCCTCAGTGTTGTCACCAACCTGCAAGTCTCCACACCCCATTGTGTAGGGCTTTTTGGAGGTTCCATTATGGAGGCATGATTGATTAAATAATTGGCCACTGCTGATTATCTCAGTCTCCAACCCAACTCCCTCGCCAGAGGTTGAGGGTTGGGGGCGAAAGTTCCAACCTTCTAATCACATAGTTGGTTCCTCGGTAACCAGTCCTCATCCTCCAAGAGTCACTTCTTTAGCATTTACTCAGTGTGCTAATATTATGCTGACTTATAAACTCAATTATGCTTCATTAGCATAAACTCAGTATGTTTGAAGAGAGCTTATTATAAGCAAAAAAAGATGTTCCTCTCACTCCTATCACTCAGGAAGTTACAAGGGTTTTAGCAGCTCTGTGCCAAGAACCAGTGAAGAAAACCAAATACATATTTCTTATTATATCACAATATCACAGTGTCTCTAAGTACTACCATGCCCTGTGATTAAAGTAAATGGAAAAATAAAACAGTCCAATTCAGATAAGATGACTAATGACCCACAGCCTTCACCTGGTAAAGAAAGAGCCACAAGCTGAGGCACTCGCTGAGGATAAAAGGAATATGGAATGTGTGGTGGAAGAAGGTAGTTATAAATACCAGCTACATACATGTGACAAGCTGCAGAGATGAGGATGGTAGTTGTTTTGAATGTTATCTTCTTTATTTTGTACTGAATATATTCATGCATATGTATGTGTACACATGAAAGTATGCATGTATGTATATGTGTACATATATGTATGTGTACATACCTTTGTTTTCTTCCCTCTCTTATCTCCTTATCAAGTAACATGAGATGCTTTAACTTTACATAAGAGTATTTAAGTTACAGGATATCAAGAAGAGTGAATATCACCCAAGGACTATGCTTTCTGTTCTGGGGAAAAGGTTAGTTTGTTTTTGGTTGTATATAGCATAATTGTATCATGTTAGGCAAAAGTATGACTTTGTTATTGTCTTTGATTGGAGATTATGTATGGTTTAGGGGGAAGTGTATAGGTGCCAAGCTGACAAGAGGTAAACTGTGATGGTTAATTTGTTATGTCAACTTGGCTAGTCTATGGTACCCAGTCATTTGGTTAAACACCAGTCTTGATGTTGTTTTAAAGGTATTGTTTAGATGTGACTCACATCAAAATTAGTAGACTTTGAGTAAAGTAGATACCCTCGATGTAGATGGGCCTCATCCCATCAGTTGAAGGCCTTAAGAGGAAAGATAGGTTTCCTGAAGAAGCACTTCTCCTCAAGACTGCAATATAGACACTCCCTGAGTTTCCAGCCTCCTGTCCTGAAAAATTAGAATTCAATACTTTGAAATCAACTCTTACCTGAATTTCCAGTCTGCTGGCCTGTCCTACAGACTTCAGACTTGCTAGGTGCCCTAATCATGTGAATCAATTCTTTGAAAGAAATCTTTCTCTCTCTTTCTCAATATGTATGGTATGTTGACTAACACAACATTCAAAAAATTAGTAAATTGTACACTCATTTTTATAGCAGCGTTATTCACAATAAGCAAAAGATGGAAACAACCCAAGGGCCCATCAACAGATGAATGGATAAATACAATGTGATATATACATACAATGGAATATCATTCAGCCTTAAAAAAGGAGGAAATCTGGTCATGTGTACAATATGAATGAACCTTGAAGACATTGTGCTGAGTGAAATAAGCCAGTCAGAAAAGGACAAATACTGTATGATTCCACTTATATGAGGGACCTAGAGTAGACAACTTCACAGAGACAGAAAGTAGAGTGGTAGTTGCCAAGAGATAGGGGTGGCAGGAGAATGGGAGTTGGTTTGTAGTCATAGAGTTTCAGTTTGGGAAGATGAAAAAATTCTGGGCATGGATGGTGGTGATGGTTGACACCAATGCAAATACACTTAATGCCTTTGAACTGTACATTTAAAAATGATTAAGAGTGATGTCAGCATATGGCAGAGTGAACTTGCCCGGGACTCTCTCCCCTCCAACATACAACAAAAAGGGACATCCATACTCCAACAGAAGACATCCTAACAACACGGAAACCTCAGAGAGACACGCAGCCAGACGATGGAGGGTGGAGAGGCCGGAGCCCCCCTCGGAGGAGCTGGAATGGGGTGAGAGAGAAAGTTGCTCCCTCCCCTAAAGACTGGGATCACTGCATGGGAGGCTCCAAGAGGGAAGGAGTGGGGGAAGGATCACTCATTCAGGGGATCACCCAGGATGCCCACGGGCCCTTGAAGCCTAGAGGGAAGCCCTCTAACGGGGCAAAAGTTTTTGCACGGGGTGACCTCATCAAGCCAAGATCCTGGGAGACCAGATAGCCAGAGCTGATTGAGAAATCCCAGAGTGCATGCAGGAGAAAGCACACCTCCCCCCACCCGCTCAGGGTGGCTCCAGCCCCTGGGATCTCAGCTGAAGGTGGAGGGCTCAGAATACGTGGCTCTCAACCCCCACCCAGTGGCAATAGGCTGTAACTGCAACTGAACAATATCAGAATGAGAAAGACCTGACCTTCTAACATCAGGCACTACATCAAATCTCCAACCGAAGAGAAAATGGCAAGCACCCAGAACTCAGCCCTAAGGACACAGAAATATGGAAACTAAATGACAATGAATTCAAAATAGCTATCACCAAAGAACTCAGTGAGGCAAAAGAGAATATAGAGAAACAATTCAAAGAGTTCAGGAGCTACTTCACAAAAGAGAATGAAACTATAAAGAAGAATCAATCAGAAATATTAGAGGTGAAAGACACAATGGAAGAGATAAAACAAAATACGGATTCCCTGAATGCCCATGTGGACACCACAGAGGAGCAAATCAGCATAACTGAACATAGACATGTTGAAATGCTCCAGACTGAGGAGGAGAGAGAATTAAGACTAAAAAGAAATGAAGAAAGTCTTTGAGAAATATGCAACTCAATGAGGAAATACAACATAAGAATGATAGGTGTTCAAGAAGGTGAAGAGAAGGAGAATGGAGCAGAAAGTGTGTTCAAAGAAATAATAGCAGAGAACTTCCAAAATCTAGGGAAAGAGAGGGAAATATGTGTGGAGGAAGCTTCCAGAACTTCTAGATTTGTCAATGTAAAAAGACCTACTGCAAGGCATACAGTAGTAAATCTGGCAAAAATGAATGACAAAGAAAGAATACTCAGGGCAGCAAGGCAGAAGAAAATAACCTACAAAGGAACCCCTATCAGGCTTTCAGCAGATTTCTCGGCAGAAACCTTACAAGCTTGGAGAAAATGGAATGACATATTCAAAACTTTAAAAGACAAATATCTCCAGCCAAGAATATTCTATCCAGCAAAAATATCCTTCGGATATGAGGGAGAAGTTAAATCCTTCCCAGACAAACAAAAGCTAAGGGACTTCATAGCCATGAGACCCCCCTCCCCCAAAGAAATCCTCAAGAAGGCCCTCATACCTGAAAAAAGAAAAAAAGGGAGAAAGGGGTCACAGAACACAGTGTAAGGAGATAAATAGGTAGACAGAATCAGAATACGATGGCAAATATCCAACTATAGCATTACACTAAAGGAAAGGTAAACATCAAAAAGAAAGACAATCTTGTCACTTTAACCACAAACTCACAACACAAGATGGAACAAGATATGAGAAAAACAACTTAGGAGGGGAAGAGGAAAGGGACTGAAATGGTTTAGACTAAAGAAATAAGAGGCCATCAGAAAATGGACTGTCTTATACACGAGATTCTGAATACAAACTTCAGGGTAATCACTAAACAAAAAAGCGGAAAAGACACACAAGCAATAAGGAAAAAACAAAGAAACACATCATAAAAAACTACGTAATTCAATGGGTAGACCAAAACATCCAGCACAAGAAACATACGAAATGCAGGAAAACCAGAAAATGAATCACATAATGACAGCATTAAGCCTTCATACATCAATAATCACCCTAAACGTAAATGGATTGAATTCTCCAATAAAGACACAGAGTGGCAAGATGGATTAAAGAACAAGATCCAACAATTTGCTGCCTCCAGGAAACACATCTCAGCTCCAACGACAAACACAGGCTCAGAGTGAAGGGATGGAAGACAATACTCCAAGCTAATGGTAAACAAAAGAAAGCAGGTGTTGCAATACTTATATCAGACAATATAGACTTCAAGAAAGGTAAAGAGAGACAAAGAGGGGCAGTCAATAATGATCAAAGGAACACTCCATCAAGAGGAAATAATGCTTATAAATATCTATGCAGCCAACACAGGAGCACCAAAGTTCATGAAGCAACTATTAACAAACCTAAAAGAAGATATTAAAAATAACACAATAATAGTAGGAGACTGCAACACCACTCACATCAATGGATAGATCATCCAGGCAGAAAATCAACAAGGAAACAGTGGAATTAAGTGAAAAGCTAAAACAGTTGGACTTAATAGACATATATAGAACATTCCATCTAAAAACAACAGAATACACATTCTTCTCAAGTGTGCACAGAACATTCTCAAGGATAGACAAAGTGTTGGGGAACAAGGCAAGCCTGTATAAATTTTAAATAATTGAAATAATAACAAACATCTTTTCCGATCAGAATGCTATAAGGGTAGAAATTAATTACAAGAAAAAAGCTCAGAAAGGGACAAAGATGTGGAGACTAAACAACATGCTATTGAATGAGCAATGGATTATTGAAGAAATTAAAGGAGAAATAGAAAAATATCTGGAGACAAATGAAAATGATAACATCATACCAACTCATAGAGGATCCAGCAAAAGCCATATTAAGAGGGAAATTCATCGCAGTACAGTCATATCTTAGCAAACAATAAAAATCCCAAATAATCAATCTCAAATCACACCTAACTGAATTAGAAAATGAAGAACAAACCAAGCCCAAAGTCATCAGAAGGAGAGAAATAATAAAAATCAGAGCAGAAATTAATGCTATTGCAACAAAAATGGCAGTAGAAAGGATCAATGAAACAAAGAGCTGGTTCTTGGAGAAGATAAATCAAATTGACAAAACCCTAGCCAGACTTACAAAGAAAAAAAGAGAGAAAGCTCAGATAAACAAAATCAAAAAGGAAAGAGGAGAAATAACAACAGACACCACAGAAATACAACGGATTATAAGAGAATACTATGAAAAACTATATGCCAAAAAAATGGATAACCTAGAGGAAATGGATAAATTCTTAGACTCTTACAACATCCCAAAGCTGAGTCAAGAAGAAACAGACAATCTGAACAGACCAATCACAAGTAAAGAGATTGAAACAGCCATCAAAAGCATCCCAAAGAATAAAACCCCAGAACCAGACAGGTTTCCTGGGGAATTTTACTAAACTTTCAGAGAGAATTTAATACCTATCCTTCTCAAGCTATTCCAAAAAATTGGGGAAGATGGAACACTTCCTAAGACATTCAGTGAGGCCAACATCACTCTGATACCAAAGCCTGACAAGGACAACACAAAAAAAGGAGAACTACAGGCCAATATCGCTGATGAACATAGATGCAAAAATCATCAACGAAATATTGGCAACCCGAATTCAGCAATATATCAAAAGGGTCATACATCATGATCAAGTGGGATTCATACCAGGGACACAGGGATGGTTAGACATCTGCAAATCAATCAACATGATACACTACATCAATAAATTGAGGAATAAAAACCACATGATCATCTCAACAGATGCATAGAAAGCATTTGACAAGATCCAATAGCCATTTATGATAAAAACTCTTAACAAAATGGAGTTAGAAGGAAATTACCTCAACATAATAAAGGCCATATATAGCAAACCCACAGCCAACATCATACTCAATGGGCAAAAACTGAGCACTATCCCTCTGAGAACAGGAACAACACAAGGATGCCCACTCTCACCACTCTTATTCAACACAGTATTGGAGGTTTTGGCCAGAGCAACTAGGCAAGCGAAAGGCATAAAAGGAATCCAAATAGGGAGTGAAGAAGTGAAACTGTCACTGTTTACAGACGACATGATCTTATATATAGAAAACCCAAAAAAAATCCATTAGAAAACTAATAGAAATAATTAACAACTACAGTAAAGTTGATGGGTATAGAATCAACTTACAAAAATCAGTTGCTTGTCTATACTCCAATAACAAACTTACAGAAAGAGAACTGAAGAATACAATTCCATTTGCAATCGCAACTAGAAGAATAAAGTACCTAGGAATAAATTTAACCAAGGAGGATGAAGGACTTATACAATGAAAACTATAAGAAATTACTGAAAGAAATTTATAATGACATAAAGAGATGGAAAGAGATTCCTTGCTCATGGATTGGAAGAATAAACATAGTTAAAATGTCCATACTACCCAAAGCAGTCTACAGATTCAATGCAATCCCAATCAGAATCCCAATGACATTCTTCATGGAAATAGAGCAAAGAATCCTAAAATTCATATGGGACAACCAAAGACCCCGAATTGCTAAGGCAATCCTGAGAAAAAAGAACAAAGCTGGAGGCATCACAATCCCTGACTTCAAAATGTACTACAAAGCCATAGTGATCAAAACGGCATGGTACTGGTACAAAAACAGGCACACAGATCAATGGAACAGAACTGAAAGCCCAGAAATAAAACCACACATCTACAGACAGCTAATCTTCCACAAAGGTACCAAGAACATAAAATGGAGAAAAGACAGTCTTTTCAATAAATGGCGTCGGGTAAGAAATGCAAAAGAATGAAAGCAGACCATTATCTCACGCCATACACAAAAATAAACTCAAAATGCATCACAGACTTGAAGATAAGACCTGAAACTATAAAATTCCTGGAAGATAATATCAGTAGTACAGTCTTTGACATTGAACTAAAAAGGATCTTTTCAAATACTATGTCCTTTCAGAAAAGGGAAACAAGAGAAAAAATAAACAAGTGGGACTTCATCAGACTAAAGAGCTTCTGCAAGCCAAAAGAAACTAAAATCAAAACAAAGAGACAACCCACCAAGTGGGAGAAAATATTTGCAAATCGTATATCTAACAAGGGGTCAATCTCCATAATGTATAAGGAACTCACACAACTGAACAATAAAAAAAACAACCTGATCAAAAAATGGGCAGAGGATATGAACAGACATGTTTCCAAAGAAGATATACAGATGGCCAATAAACACATGAAAAGGTTTTCAACATCACTAATCATCAGGGAAATGCAAATCAGAACTATACTAAGATACCACCTCATGCCTGTTAAAATCACTATAATCACTAATACTAAAAATAACAAATGTTGGAGAGGGTGTGTAGAAAAGGGAACCCTCATACACTGCTGGTGGGAATGCAAACTGGTGCAGCCACTATGGAAAACAGTATGGAGATTCCTCAAAAAACTAAAAATAGAACTACCATATGACCCAGCTACCCCACTACTGGGTATCTACCCAAGCAACTTGAAATCAACAATCCCAAATAACATATGCACTCCTATGTTCATCGCAGCACTATTCACAATAGCCAAGACATGGAAGCAATCCAAGTGCCCATCAACTGATGATTGGATAAAGAAGATGTGGTATATATATATATGCAGTGGAATCCTACTCAGCCAGAAAGACAAATTCATCCATTTGCAGTAACATGGATGGACCTAGAGGGAATTATGCTAAGCTAAATAAGCCAGTCTGAGAAAGACGAACACTGTATGATTTCACTCATATGTGGAATATAAACAAACACATGGACAAAGCAAATAGTTCAATGGTTACCAGGGGAAGGGGGGTGGGGGCGGGCACAGGGGGTGAAGGGGAGCACTTGTGTGGTGACAGTCAATAAATAATGTACAACTGAAATCTCACCTCGATGTAAACTATTTTGAACTCAATAAAAAAATGTAAAAGAAAAAAACATGAAAAAAAATGATTAAAATGGTAAATTTTATGTTAAGTGTATTTTACCACAATTTTAATAAAAGGGAAAAAAAGATTTAAAAACTTTAAGTAACTAAGAAATAACTTACACATCCTCTGTATCATCCCCTCAGGGCTATATTCTTGGCAGCTGAACCTACCCTTGGACTAGTCAGAGGATATTTTGGGGCAGGGGGCCAAATATTTTCTTGGGCAACAAATTGGTTCATATTGGCAACTTTGTGTCTCTCTATGTGTGTTTTTCAATGTGTGTTTTGAAACACTCATTCATTCCACTTTAAAACCGTGTGCAAATGAAGAGCATTTTTCTTAGTTATACCACCAAATCTTGGCAGGTCACTCAAATAATAACAGGATGGAAATGACAATAGTTGACATCGACACTTCCTTGATTATAGTCTCTAAGACACTGTAGCAGTCTGGGCCAATGAAGAGACTGAAACCGCATCGTAGGTTAAACAGAGAAAGTTTAATATAAAGAATTATTAAACTCTGATTAGAGTGTGACTAGAAAATGTAAGGAAACTGTGCCTGAGAAAGACTGCCCAAGGAAGACAAACTTGGAATGGGTCCTTTCAACAAATCTGGGGTTCAAACCTCATTGGAGAAGATGAGTTCAGACTATTGGATAGCAGAGAAGTTTGCTGGCTCTCCCAGGCCAGTCAGTGTCAAAGGTCTGCGGTCAATGGGCAAGCTGGAGGCAACCCTCCAGAGTGCAGGGGAGCACAGGTGATCAGCCACCAGAGGCTTGGGGTGCAGGTGAGCCATGCACAGGCCTGCAGAGAGAGTGGCGGCTGGATGGGAACACTCTGTTGTGCAGAGGGAGGAACTGGGCCACCCATGGAGGCACATTTCCATGTCCAGCGGGATGCAGGAAGATTATTGATGGATCAGGCATCTTGGGCACGTGGCTGGGGCGGAGCTCCACCCAGCGTCCTCACTGACACAACCTGCAGCCCCTGGAAACAGCATGAGAGCCCCTTCCTCCTGCACCCCCTCCAGTGCTCTCCACTGAAAGTGCTGAACATCGTGCTTACTCTAAAGGAGAGATGCTTAAAGGAAATTTGTCCAGTGCCACAGGGCATTCACTGAAGGATTGATTTGGAGCTGAGAGGCAATAGATTGATAACCGCCACAGGCACTCAGAGTCTAATTCATTCAGTCTCATGGAGATGCTCCCCACACAATCCCTTGTAATTCCTGCCTTTGTGCATGGCTACTATCCCCCCTAAGAAATTACTTTTTAATGATGTCTGAGTGCATTGCTCTGCTAAAATAACAATGACTGAATCATTGTTGATTAGATTTGAAAATGAAATTGTCTAATCTGTAATTCATATTTCACATTAAATATAACCCTGAGAGCAGTAATGTCAAAGAAAACTTTTCATCCATTGATATCAGTAATTAACTAGAGCTGTCAAAATATGACAGCTGTTTTCTTATTTGCGCAGCTATTTCTGCTTACCAGAGCACTGCTTATAATAAATGTGGTCACATCTTCTCTGGTAAACTGCCTCTTGTCAGTGCTATCTGTCACCCTGTTCCTCACTTCTGGTCACACATTTATTCCCAGAAATTCAAGAAGCTTCCTCTCTCTAGGCCAAAGACTTGGGTACTGAAATACGCACTGGGAAAGGGTCTTCCATGTAAACACACCATTCTCCTTCCTTAATATCTCAGACTGATGACTCCCAAATGAGAGAGAGGATGGAGACATCTATTTCAAATCCCACATAAGCCCCACAGGGAATCAGAAGTTTTCAAATAACCTCATGCTGGCTCCTGGTCACCATCTTTAATTATCTCAATTAGGTTGATCACACCCAGTGCTGGCAAGGGGTGGGGCAGGAGGAACTCTCCAGACTCCCCCTGCCATGATACACTGGGCAAGAACCTCATTTAAACGAGCCTGTCCTCCCACTCAGAAATCCCACTTCTGGCAATTTATCCTGGGCATGTGCTCTCCCAATTCAAAACTGGTGTTCGCAAAAGAATGTGACTCAAACATTATTTCTAACAGCCAAAACATAAAAAAATAAGGAATTACCTACATCATTAAGAAACTAGTTAGTTATATTTTTATAAAGTCAAGGACAAACTATGCAGCAATATCTTAAACTTTCAATGTGGAAAATCCAAAATATACAAAATAGAAGAAAGAATAGTATAATGATTTAATTATCATTTAATCATCATCTACTTTCAAAAACTATCATCATTTTGCTAATTTTGTTTTATTTATTTTTCTCTCACTCTTTCTTTTTTTCTTTTCTCTTTTTTGGGGAGGGAAGAGGGAATGGAATAGTTTGAAGCAAATAGCAAATTCCACCATTATATTATTTTAATCATAAACATTTCAGCTTATATCTCTAACAGAAAAGGACTTTTAAAAATACATAATCACATTGACATTATCACATCTAACAAAAATTACAGTAATTCCTTAATATCATTTAAAACTCAGTTTATGGTTTGCAATTGTCTAAAATATGTGGGGTTTTTATTGAAATATATTTGACATATAACACTGTGTAAGTTTAGGTGTACAACATGTTGACTGGATACAGTTATATCTTGCCCTATGATTGCCATTGTCAATTCATTTCCGTGGTGGGAATAATTAAGACCTAGTCTCTCAGCTACTTTGAAGTTGACAGTACAGTATCAATGTCTATAACCACTGGGCTGTGCACCAGCTCTCCAGGACTTGTTTATCCAGTAGCAACAAGTGTGTGCCTTTAAACAACAGCTCTCCAATTCCCCTGTTCCCGAGCCCCTGGTAACCATCATTTTACTGTCTGTTTTTGCATGTTCGGCTGTTTTTAGATTCCACATATGTGAGATCATAACAGAATTTGTCTTTCTCTGTCTGAATTATCTCACTTAGCATGATGTCCTCAAGGTCCATCCATGTTGTCGCAAGTGGCAAGATTTCCTTCTTTTTATGATTGAATAATATTCCATTGTTTATATCTACCACATCTTCTTTATCCATTCATCCATCAGTGGACACTTAGGTTGCTTCCATATTTTGACTATTATAAGTAGTGCTGCTATGAACATAGGGGTGCAGGTATCTTTTTGAGTTAGTGTTTTCGTTTCCTTAGCATAAATATTCAGAAGTGGAACTGCTGGACCATATGGTAGTTCTATTTTTAATTTTTTGAGGAATCTCCATATGGTTTTCCATGATGGCTGCACCAATTTACATTCCTACCAATAGTGCACCAGCCTTCCCTTTTCTCCACCTCCTTGCCAACATTAGTTAATTCTCATCTTTTTGTTAATAGCCATTCTACCAGGTGTGAGATGGTATCTCATTGTGGCTTTGATTTGCATTTCCCTGATGATTAGTGATGCTGAGCACCTTTTCATGTATCTATTGGCCATTTGTATGTCTTCTTTGGAAAAATGTCTATTTAGTTCCTCTGCCCATTTCTTAATCAGATTGTTTTTTTTGTTTGTTTTTGAGATGTATGGGTTCTTTATATATTTTGGATATCAACCCCTTATCTGATATACGGTTTTAAAATATTTTCTCCCATTTTGTACACTGCCTTTTCATTTTGTTGATGTTCTCTTTCACTGTGCAGAGCTTTTAAGTTTGACGTTGTCCCATTTGTTGATTTTTGCTTTTGTCTTTTGTGCTTTTGGTGTCAGATTAAAAAAATCATTGTCAAGACCAATGTCAAGGAGTTTCTTCTCTATGTTTTCTTCTAGGAGTTTTATGGTATCAGGTCTTATGTTTAAATCTTCAATCCCTTTTGAGTTAACTTTTGTGAATGGTGTAAGATATGGGTCTAATTTCATTTGTCTACATCTGTTTATCCAGTTTTCCCAACACCATTTGTCAAAGAGACTATCATTTCCCAATTGGGAGTTCTTGGCTCCTTGTCAAATATTTGTTGACCATATATGCAAGGGTTTAATTCTGGGCTCTATATTCTGTTCCATTGGTCTATGTGTCTATTTTTATGCCAGTACTATGTTGTTTTAATTTCCATAGCTTTGTAGTGTAGTTTGAAATCAGTAAATGGGATGCCTCCGGCTTTGTTCTTCTTTCTCATGATTGTTTTGGCTATTTGGTGTGTTTTTACAGTTGATTTGTTCAAATCTGGATCTGAAAAAGATCTATACACTGTACTTGTTGATATGACTCTAAAGTGTCTGAAATACAGGAGAGATAAATGTTTGATTTCTTCTCTCTATTTCCTGTATTCAGAATAATGAGTCGATGACCTAGCAACCTCCACAAGTGACCAAGGAGGTTCTGTTTACTTGGACTTTTGTCTTTAGTATCATTATAAAATTCGCGTATCTTTAACTGCTTGATGTGTTTTAACTCATTGCAGTTGTTATTCAATTGTGATTCTCAATTTGCTCCAAAGTTTGCCACTGAGAGCCCTGCAAATTGGCTCCTGTCCTTCTGACATTCCCTTTCTCTTCGATAACTTCCTTGCTTTCCATTACAACTTAATGTTCCAGGCTCCTTTTGTACATTTCCTGACCAAACCTGGGATCAGCTATTTCTAAAAAGAGTCCTGGTTCCTGTTTGTGGGGAATTTAGAATTTTAGAAACCACAGTACGGGCAGTAGGGTTATTCATTGCTGCTAAGTTATCTTGCTTCTAGCCCATATTAGTGAACAGAGCTGGGACTTACATACTCTTGAGGAAGTAAACAATAAGTTTAACAACACCAAAGACACAATCCATGAAGTAAATAATTGATAAGCTGGATTTCATTAAAATTAAAAACTTCTGCTCGTCAAAAGACAGTGTCAAGAGAATGAAAAGACAAGCCAGTCTGGGAGAAAATATCTGCAAAAGACACATCCGATTAAGGACTGCTACTCAAAATATACAGCGAACTCTTAAAACTCAACAATAGGAAAAAAGCTCAATTTAAAAATGGGCAAAAGACCTGAACAGATACCTCATAAAATAAATATAAAGATGGCGAACAAGTATATGAAAAGATAATTTATATCATACGTCATTAGAGAAATTAAAACAACAATGACCTCACACCTATTCGAATGGCCAAAATCTAAAATCCTGACACCCCCAGATGCTGGTGAGCACGTGCAGCAGCAGGAGCTCTCATCCACTGCTGAGGGGAATGCAAAATGGTTTGGCCACTTTGCAAGACTGTTTAGCAGTTTCTGACAAAACTAAACATACTCTTACCATATGACCCAGCAATCATGCTCCTTGGTATTTACCCAAAGAAGTAGAAAACTTATGTCCACCCAAAATCCTGCACACAAACGTTTATATCAGCTTTATCTATAATTGACAAAATGTGGAAGCAGGTAGGATGTCCTTCAGTAGGTGAATGGATAAATAAACTGTGTTATATCCAGAAAATTAGATAGTATTCAGTGCTAGAAAGAATTCAGTGCTAGAAAGTATCAAGTCATGAAAGACAATGAGGAACCTTAAATACGTATTGCTACCTAAAGAAAACAATCTGAAAAGGCTACATTCTGTATGATTTCAACTATGTGATATTCTGAAAAAGGTAAAACTGTGGAGAGAGTAAAAAAATCAGTAGTTGCTAAGGGTTGGAGGGGGGACTGAATAGCTGGAGGACAGAGAATTTTAGGGCAGTGAAATTACTCTGTGTGATACTATAATGGCGGATACATGGCCTACATTTGTCTAAACCCATAGAATGTAAAATACCAAGAGCGAACCCTAATGTAAACTATGAACTCTGGTTGATAACGATGTGTCGATGTAGGTTCATTGACCGTAACAAGTGTGCGCTCTGCAGCAGGATGTTGGTTGCGGGGAGGCTGTGCGCGTGTGGGGACAGCGGGTACGTGGGAATTCTTCATACCTCTGCACAATTTTGCTGTGAACCTAAAACTCCTCTAAAAAATAGTCTTTTTTTTAAAGTTTATACTTATTTCCCATTCACAGAAATGATAATAGGGTTTTTGTTTAACTTGTTTGACTGTATCTCTTTCACTTGTGCTGAAAATTTTTATTACTTCTTTGCTTTATCCTACAGAATATATATAATAGTCTTGAAATGACAGTGCCAATATTGGCTTCTAATAATAAGACTACTGAATAGAATTTACGATTTCTTAGTATTCTTTTTTACCTTGGGATCTATCCTCTTAGGGAGGTATAGTCAAAAATGCTATGCTTTAGAGTCATGCGAAGTCATTCTTCAATATGTGATTGTGCCATCAGTTTAATATACACCTATGTTCATTTATGTTTATTTTTTCAACTTTTAGAGATTTTTTGTTTTAACTTTGCTTTTTAATTATGTAAAACATTTGCATGATTACAAAGTCAAAATTATAAAACAAAAAACATTCATAGAAATCTAACTTCCATCCTCATCCCCTCCCTGCAGTTCCTTTCTTCCCTCACTAGATAGCTAATTTTCTTAATTTTGGTTTACCCTTTCATTGTTTCTCCTTGAAAACACAAGCAAATGCATTTAAATATATTCACGTTGCCCTTCCTGTTTCTTACACAAAATTGCATACTAAAAAACTGTTTCGCACCTTGCTTTTCTTACTTAATGTCTTGGAGATTACTCCATATCTGTACATAGAGACCTTCCTGCTCGTTTTTACAGCTGCATAGCAGTACTCCACTGGGTAAATGTAACAGCTGTTGTTCTTTTTTTTAAGTTTCATATGATAGAGTTCTAGGTTGTCATAATCTTTTTGCTATTAAAAGCAGTGCTGCAATGATTAACTGTGAAATGTGTGGCAATTTTAAGTGATCAAAGTTAGTTGTAGTAAATGCAATAATAACCTTATAGGAGTGTTCCAGCATCATGGTAATCATTCGTTGTTGGTAACTAGTATAACCTACACCCAAGTTGGCTTCTTATTGAATATTATTTTATTTGCCCAGATGTGCACCTCCACTGTCACTCAGATACACACCATCTATCCAAGTGTTTACTACAGAGTCGCAATCTTCTTATAAACCCCACCTTCCTGGCCACAGTGATCAGTCTATGCACGGGCACCTAATCCAAGTAGGTCCATCAAAGAACCTCACACATTTAATCACAATTGATTGGTCTGGGTTTAGTAATCTGACTAAAATTGTGCCATTCAGGGCTCTTCTCTGGCTTCTAAACTTGGGACCTAAGAGGAGTTTTTTGTACTGATCACCAATTTCAGTGCATGGGGGGGGGGTGTTCCCCCCACCAAGCAGTGCTGCAGACACCAGCTGCGTGACCTAACAATTCAACTCAATTCTGACACTATCTACCCAGAGACAGCATCAGATTCCATAGGTTAAGGTTTCAGTCCTACAAGACTGCCCCCACCCTACTTTGGATGTCATTCACAAGTGGTAGGTCCCCAGGTTACCCACAATGATTCCCTCTTCAGGTTCTATTAATTTGCTAGAGCATCTCACAGAACTCAGAGAAACATTTTACTTACTAGATCATCAGTTTATTATAAAAGGATATAACTCAGAACCACCAGATGGAAGAGATACACAGGGCAAGGTAGGGGGAAGGGTGTGGAGCTTCCATGATCTCTCTCCCAGCATGCCACTCTCCCCAGTCTCCATGTGTTCACCAACACAGAAGCTCTTTGAGCCCCCTGTTATTAAGATTTTTATAGAGGCTTCATCGCATAGGCGTAATTGATCACTAACTTCATTTTCAGCCCCACCTCTCAAGAGAATGGGGAGGTGGGGCTGAAAATTCCAAGCTTCTAATCATGGCTTGGTCTTTCTGGACCAGCCCCCACCCAGGAGCCACCCAGAAGCCCGCAAAAGTCTGCTCATTAGAACAAAAGATGCTCCTATCACCCAGAAAATTAGAAGAGTTTCAGGAGCACTGTGTCAGGAAACAGGGTCAAAGACCAAATATTTGAACAAAAGATGTTCCTAGTGTTCTTATCACTTAGGAAATTACAAGGGTTTCAGGATCTCTGTGCCAGGAACCAGAGGCAGAGACTGATATGTATCTTCCATGATCTCACAGAGGGGGAACCTCAATTCATCTCCAGTGGAGTGTGTGCGACCTGAATCTGGGAATAGCCATGTTCTCAGGCATCATACAAGGGAACAAGCTGAGAAAAGGAAGCAGCCCATAGAGAGAGGCGGAGACTAGAGGAGAAGGGAGAAGTTCCTCGTGGTTCCTTCTGAGACAAGCTACATCTTTGCCTTTCCTGCTATTTTGTTACACAGACAATCAATTTCTCTTTTATTCCAAAAAATGAAAAGGAAATTCGGTAGTGCATTAAGGCATTACATTACAAATAGAATTAGCCACCAAAATTCTCATACTAAAGTCAGAACTTACTTTGATACTTAACTCTATAGTTTTCTCTCACTTTATCCAGTTTCTCAAATAGGAGAGTTCACTGGACCTGGGACACAGGAGGGGCTCAATAAATGAGTGTTAATGATGAGACAGATGAATGAGCACACAATAGACTCATCATCATTCTTTCTTTTCAGCTATGGTTTTCCCAACAACCTAAATAATTAGATTATAATTCAATCTGAAATTAGAATATATGTCCTCAACCCAAGAGTTCCTGCATTTCAAGTTGGTTCTTACATAACCGATAGAACATTGTTTCTTCACCTTTTTACTAAATTCATAAAGAAACACTCAAGATCCTGGATTGGCAAGTTTTAAAGAAAGAGTAAAAACGTTCTCTTTGATTGGTGTTCTTGCATGGCTATAGAACATTTAAAATCTATCCACTGCAAATCAACAAGAATTTTATCTGCATGTTACTAAACAGTAACAGTAGATACCACGAATGTATTTTAAGAAACCACTTTGCAAGTAAATTTGTTCCATTCATCAAAGGATGCTTACTCGTATTTACTAAAACCTCTAATGTATGTTATGTAAAAGAAACATTCTGTTCACAGAGCCTTTTGTTACAATTCAGCAAAGATATTAATCATTAAAATAAGTTACATGTCTTGAGATCTTTAATGTCCAATACAAACCTACTGTATTAGTTGGGGTCCAATCAAGAGTCAGAAAACAAACAAATTAATTGAATGGGAAAATTTTAATATGAAGAACTATTAACTATATACAGGCAGTAACTAAAAGTGAAAAGATAACTCTAAAGAACACCCTAGGGCTTGGGGAGAGTGCGCAAGGAAGGAACAGACTTGGCAGGGTGCCCCTTCCCAAGGCTGAGACTTAGATGTCTTTTGAGAAGCTGTGGATTCAGCCCACTGGATGATGGAGACGTTTGCTGGGTTGCTGGAGCCAGAGCTGGTGCACAGTCACAAGCAAGCAGGAAACACCCCTCCAGGTTGCAGGGCGGCAGAGGCTACCAGGGAGGCATATGGAGGGTGTTGGGACATTAGGTGCCCAGTGGGTGGTACTAAGCCTGGAGTGTATGGTGTCCATGATAGGAGAGCCATGGAGAGGCGGGCTGAGGCTGGCAGGTGGGTGAACAGAGGGAGTCAGGGCATTAGGAGCCCATCTCTGAGCAGCATGGCAGGAGGCCAGGGGTGCATGGTGTTGGCATGGGGAGGGCTGCAGCATGGTGGTCACTGGGCCAGGGCTGGGGCTGCAAGCTCACCAAGGCACCACACACTCCTGGGTGCACAGCTGGAACAGGGCATCGCTGAAGTCCCCACATGTGCATCCCTGGTAATCATGGAGTTGTAGCAAGATGAGGCAGAACAAAGCACGTGGAAACCAAGAAGAGAAGCCCTTACTTCTGCAGTGTCCCTCCAGCACCCTTGTTTTAAAATGTACGTTTTATTATTATTCAGGTACGGTGAGGCCAGCAGGTCAGGAGATAACTGCCATGGAAAAGATAGTTTGTTACTCACTGATCCCAAGAGGAGGGGGCAGGCCATGCTACGCAGGGCCACACGGGGAGGCATGTGGGTGGTCAGGAGGCAGCGGCAGAGAGGTGAAACCATGGACAAGAGCCTCTATGGTGGTTTCCACAGGAAGGAATGGGAGAGGCAGGGTAAACAGACTTAAGACTGGCTGGTTTGAATAACCTCTGTGTAGGGGCTGCCACTGGTTGTCTGGGACCTGGCCCTGGGGTGATCAGTGCAAGGGAGTAGTGGCCCAGAGTGTGAGAGCCCAGAGGAGTGGTGGAGGGTGTGGGCTCTGGGCTGGTTAGTGTGCATATGAAAGTTGCGCTTGCAGGCAAGGCTTTTACTGTCTCTAGGAGCTGGTTCGTCCTGGGAAGGGCAGTCCCTCCAGAGTCAGCAAGGCCCCAGATGTCTAAGCATCAGAAACACATGGTTAATACAGCCCCCTGCTGACAAACCTTACCGTTGTGTTTACTGCAAAGGAGAAATGCTCCATTACCATAGAGCAAGCAATGAGGGTGGATTTGCAGGCAAGACACATTCATTGATTACTTGCACACTTCACAGACATTGCTTGTCCCGTTGCAAGATTTTCAACTAGTTGAGTTCAGCTCTGATTGCTTTATTTCATTTATTTTTGTCACTGATATCCTCTTTGGAAAATCGATCACTCCCTCCTTTGTACCCCTGGCATGGTCATTTCAGCTTATTCCTCAGTGTCCATTCTATTCAAATAATCAATTTTAACCAATCATGGAGATTTAATCCTTTGCCAAAGATTGCTCCAGGGAAGGGCAAGTCTAAGCTCATTTGGGTAAGCTAAACTAAAAGGAGAAGTTTGCCAGGACTTCTGGGGATGAAGACATCCTAGGTCTCTGCATCACACCTGTACCGGGAACCGCAACTCTGTTGTTGCTGGGAACCATCCTGCAAGAGCAAGGGAGGCCAGCTTGAGGGCCATGCCAAACACAAAGGAAGGCGGAAGCCAGAGAACAGCTGAGGAAGGAAGCTCTGACCATACCACAGCCAGAACCTGGCCTGCTCCCGAAATTCCTGTTATGGTAGATAATAAATGTCCTTATGATGCAAAACTGTCTGAGTCAAGATTTTCTGTTACTTGAAACCAAAAGCATCATAACTGATCCAAATTCTCACTATACCTTATTTACACTGTTGCTGTGTTATTCATTGCTCTTCATTACAACTATTTACTCCGAGTTTATCTTCCCAACTAGACTATTTGCTCCTTGCCTTGGGCTTGTCTTACTTACTTCAATCTTCCCGGCCTCTAACAACGCCTGACACAGGGGAGTTGCCAAGTAAGTCTGTATTGACTGTGTGACTGGCGCTGCCTGCTGCATCCTGAGTACAGGGATTAAGAGACTCACATGAAACACAGCTCATGCGCTTAAGAAGCTTAAAGTGTAAAGAAACTACAACAACTGCAATTAATACTCTGAAGAGCAAAGACATTTCAGAGCAACCCAATGCAACGTCCAAACAGAATAAGACAGATTCTGCGCTGTAACCATACTTTCTTCCTGGCCACTGGGACTCTAGAATATTGTCTTAAACTTTTCATTATGAAATAATTTTAGCTATACCAATGAATCACAAACAGTACAGAGAGTTTCTGCTCACCCTTTACTCGCTTTCCTCTATTGTTAACATCTTACAGAACTACGATACATCTGTCAAAACTAAAGAATTTACATCGGTACACTATGACTAACTGAAGTGCAGACTTTATTCAGATGTCCCAGTTTTTCTACTGAAGCTCTCCTTTTTGTTGCAGGGTCCAATTCTGGGTACCACACTGCATTTAGTTGTCCTGAATGCTTATCTCCCATCTGTGATGGTTTCTTGGTCTCTGTCTTTTATGACCTTTAACACTTTTGAAGAATATTAGTTAGATTTTTTGTAGAATATACCTCAACTTTTATTTATCTAGGGCTTTATTATTGTGGGTTTTTTCCTTCTTTTCTGATTTCTAAAGCTTTCTAGAAATTCTTTTGCAGCAATAATAATGCCTTATAAATGTAGGGTATTTTATGGCTTAAAAACCAACATCGGTACATTCCTGTGGTGATTCTCACCTCCACCTGGAGCAGTAACTTGGGAAGAATGTTTTTCCCCGTATGTGGGAAGGCAGTGATGGAAAGATGCTATTGGGAGCAGGCTGAAAGCACCATAGCACCTGCTGGAGTAAAGGCTGGACATGAGATCAGAGAACTGGACCAAGCCTGAGGGAAGCTGGGCTTACACTCCTGTTACCTTCACAGGGTCAGATTCCTTACCTCCATGGGTCTAAGTGGTTTCTAAAATCTCTTCCAGTTCTAAAATCCTCGATTATCCTGTATTTCATTTCCTCTGCTAATATTGCATTCTACAGACATTAATCATTAACAGCTAATGATAAAACCCAAAAGTTACCTTTCCAAAAGTTACCTTTTTACTGTACTTTCCTCTTTCTCAGGAGCATACAATAGACAAAGGAAGCTAAATGAAATCCTCTGCCTCTCCTTTCTCTGGGCCAGGCTCTGTTCAAGGGGCTGATACGGTCTATTGGCACCAACTTATCCCTTCAGCCTCCATTAATTCTTGAAGAATTGACCTCATGGGAGCTACATTCCTTGTTTCAGCAGCAGACAGTAGTGACAGTAGCAGAGATGAATAAAGCAGTAATGCATGATTTTCAGACCAAGGGACAGTTGTGCAGAACTCAGCCAGGTGTGTGGGCAATACTGCATGCCGGAGACACAGTGGAGGAGAAGAAAGGAAAAATGAAAGGCTGGGGATGGGGGAGGGCAGGTAGAGGGATAAGGAAGTACAAGAGGAAAACTTAAGGACAAGCAAAAAGAAGTTCATCCATTCATGCATATTTATTGGGTACTTTCTATGTACCAGGCCCTGTGACAGATTCTGGAGATATGCAGAAATAGACATGGACTTTGTTTTTAGGGAGTTTATAACTGTTTAATCATATTTGTAATAAATGCTTCCAAAACAATTAAATGTGCAGTGCACCAAATAACCAGAAGTCAGGAGACTGGGGTTCTCAAACTGTGCTGGAACAGCTGATGAACTAGTGACGTACTCCCAGGTCCAACCAGGGACTCTGGGGAGCTTTGACTAGCTGTTCGGCGATCAGTGTGAAAACTATGATCAGAATCAGTGGTTAGCAACTAAGCCAAGGAAATCTGGGCATTTACGGTCAGGTGAGGCTCCTCTCTGGAATAATCTGAGTGGAAATAGAGTTGGCTGGATGCTTAGTTGATGGGTTTCTGTGGACTGGCCAGCCTGCAGTTGGATGTGTCCTCTGAGCTCTGGCCTGCCTATTTCAGCCAGTGGGAAGCACAAGTCCTGTGAATAACTCCTCTATTCTCACTCATACTCAATCCACACTGTTGACGAGAGCTGTGTTAGCACCCTTTCTCACCCATTCCATGCATTCGCCAATCAAACAATATTCACAGAGGCCTCCTGTCAGCCAGGCCTCTGCCAGTCTGTGAAGATACTGCAGTGCTGCAGAAGGCAAGCAGGTTACGATCTAATTCAGGGGTTCCCAAACCTTCTTGGTTCATAGCACCCATCAGTGTCTCAGTGGTTTATTCACAGCACCTTTAGGCCAAAAGAAATACCTGTCAGTTCTCTTTATTTAAAAGTTAGATCCAGATTGTGATGTCAGCAACATGGCAGAGTGAGCAGTTTTCTCTGTGTCTCCCCCTTCGAACTACAACTAATTGGACATTCATCAGTCAACAAAGGATATCCACATAGCACCTCAGGGCTCCTGAGAGACCTGCGCTGCTATACATCGGAAGGTGGACGGACTTCCCCCCAGGAGGAGGTGGAGATAGGTGAGAACTCTCCGACCCCCACACAGCCTAGTACCTGCAAGCAACTTTCTACTGGCTGACACACTCAAAGCATCGCCATGGCACCAAAGGCGGGTGTGCGCACACATCAGCAGCATGACTATGGAAACAGGTGACTACAGCCCTAAGACCCCACAATCGCTCCTTAGCCCAGTGGGAAAATCCACGGTCCCACAGCAGCCACAGGGAAAGCCTCTAGTCGGCCTTAGTGAAGAGGCCCTGTGCAGCAATCAAACTGCTGGGAGGCCCTGGGGAAAAAGGGGTTGGCTGGCTGAGCAACCCACCAGCCACATCCAACACACAAAGCCCTGCTGTGGCCCTGAGGAGGCAAGGGAGACCCAGTGGGACTGTGCAAATGGGCAGTGACAATTTGGAGCCCCAGCCTGACGGCTCCTTGTTCCAGCGGGAAAATCCCCAGTCCCACAGCAGCTGCAGGGAAAGCGTCTGCTCAGCATTAGTGGAGAAGCCCCGCCCGGCACTCACAAGGCTGGAAGGCCCTGAGGCAGAAGTAGCACAGCTGGGTGAGCTAACCACAGACTGCAGTAGATAACCATAGCTCTGCTGCGGCTCACAGTGGACAAGTGAGATCTTGTGGGCTCTGACGGTGACAGATGTGAGTCTAGGTGAACCTGCTCGCAGTCACTGTGAAAGCCCATAACACTGCTGCAGAGCCTAAGGAGGGAGCGTGTCTAGGCGGTCTGTGAGAGTAGGCACCAGCAACCTGAGGCCTCCTTGCAAATTGTCCCCACAGCTGACGAGAGACCCCACAGGGCCACTGTGATCATGAGGAGGGGCTCAGGCTTGGTCAGGAACAGCTGACAGTGATCCTGGTCAGTGCAGATTACACAGCTGCGGCCCCCCGCCCCACCACCAGTACAAGCAAGTGGAAGCAGTAACCAAACTCTATCTCTATGCAGAGGCACAAATCCACACCATCAGGCAGTATGAAAAAATATATTAAATCTCCAGAACAGAAGGAAAATGACAAGTACCCAGAAAAGAATCCCAAAGACACTGAAATCTATAACCTAAATGACAATGAATTCAAATAGCCATCATTTAAAAACTCAAAGTGTTAAAAGAGAATACAGATAGACAACTCAATGAGTTCAGGAGCTATGTCACAAAAGAGCTTGATACTATAAAGAAGAACCAATCAGAAATGTTGGGGTGAACACAATTGAGGAGAATAAGAAAAATACAGACTCTCTGAACAGTAGGGTCGATAATATAGAAGACAGAATTAGCAATTTGGAGGATAGGAATATAGAAATGCTGCAGATAGAGGAGGAGAGAGAACTAAGACTAAAAAGAAATGAAGAAACTCTCTGAGAAATATCCGACTCGATTAGGAAATGCAACATAAAGATGATAGGTATCCCAAAAGGAGAAGAGAAGGAGAAGGCGGCAGAAAGCCTGTTCAAAGAAATAATGGCTGAGAACGTCCCAAACCTGGGGAGAGAGATGGAACTCCATGTGATAGAAGCTAATGGATCTCCAAACCTTATCAATGTAAAAAGACCAACCCCAAGGCATATAGTAGTGAAGCTTGCAAAAGTCAATGACAAAGAGAAAATACTAAGGGCAGCAAGGCAGAAGAAAATAAGCTACAAAGGAACCCCCATAAGGCTGTCAGCAGATTTCTCAGCAGAAACCTTATAGGCTAGAAGAGAGTGGAATGATATATTCAAAACTCTGAAGAACAAAAACTTGCAGGCAAGAATACTCTATCCAGTGAAAATATCCTTCAAATATGATGGAGAAATAAAAACTTTCCCAGATAAGCAAAAGTTAAGGGAGTTCATTGCCACAAGACCCACCCCTACAAGAAATGCTCAGGAAGACCCTCATACCGGAAAAAACAAACAAACAAACAAAAACCCAAAGGGGTTACAAAACCCAGAGCAAAGGAGATAAGTAGAAAGACAAATCCAGAAAGCAGCAGCTCTCCATCAGAACAGTTTAGCAAAGGCTAAGTATAACATCAAAGATAAAAGGAAGGGAAACACCAAGAATAAATATAATCTTGTCATTTTAACCACAAACTCACAACACAAGAAGGAAGAAAAAAAATCTGACAATAACAACCTAGAAGGGGAAGAGGAAAGGGATGGAATGGCTTAATCTAAGGAAATAAGAGGCTATTAGAAAATGGACTATCTCATCTATGAGATGTTTTATACAAACCACATGGTAACCACTAAACAAATAACAAGAATAAAGACACAAATTACAAATAAGAAGAAAGCCAATATAGAAAACTACCTACCTGGATTGGTAGTCCAAAAATCATGGGAGGAGAAACAAAGGAAATGCAAGAGAACTGGAAAACAAGTGATAAAATGGCAGCGTTAGGCCCCCACATTTCAATAATCATTCTAAATGTAAATGGACTGAACTCTCCAATCAAAAGACACAGAGTGGCAGGATGGATTAAAGAACAAGATCCAAAAATATGCTGCCTCCAGGAAACACACCTCAGCCCCAAAGACAAACACAGACTCAGAGTGAAGGGATGGAAAATGATACTCCAAGCTAATAATGAACAAAAGAAAGTAGGTGTCATCATACTTCTATCAGACAAAGTAGACTTCAAAGCAAAACAGATAAAGAGAGACAAAGAGGGGCAGTTTGTAATGATAAAAGGGACACTCCACCAAGATGACATAACACTTATAAATACATATGCACCCAACACAGGAGCACCAAGATTTGTAAAGCAACTATTAACAAAACTAAAAGGAGATATCAACAACAATACAATAATAGTAGGGGACCTCAACACCCCACTAACACCAATGGATAGATCATCCAGACAGAAAGTCAACAAAGAAATTGAAGAATTAAATGAAAAACTAGACCAGATGGACTTAATAGATATATAAAGAACACTCCATCCAAAAACAGCAGGTTACACATTCTCCTCAAGTGCACATGGAATGTGCTCAAGGATAGACTATATCTTGGGAAACAAAGCAAGCGTCAACAAATTCAAGAGGGTTGAAATAATATCAAGCATCTTTTCCGATCATAATGCTATGAAACTAGAAATCAACTACAAGAATAAAGCTGGGAAAGGGGCAAAAATGTGGAGATTAAACAACATGCTACTGAACAAACAATGGATCATTGAAGAAACTAAAGAAGAAATCAAATATTATCTGGAGACAAATGAAAATAAAAACATGCCATACCAACTCATTTGGGATGCAGCAAAAGCGGTCCTAAGAGGGAAATTCATTGCAATACAGGCTCAACTCAACAAACAAGAAAAATCTCAGATAAGCAATCTCAAATGACACCTAACAGGATTAGAAAAAGAAGAACAAACAAAGCCCAAAGTCAGTAGAAGGAGGGAAATAATAAAAGTTAGATCCAAACAGCTTAAGTGTTTGTCTCAACAACCACAGCTGTTTGAAGATATACCTATAAATTAAAAGAAAAAGTAATATTTATTTCATCCCAGGATGAAGCCTCAAGCCTTGAAATCAGATTGGCCACCAGCACCTTCATTTCCTGTTCCACAGTGACTTTTTTGTAATTCTAGCTTTTTATCACAACAATGGTTGAAAACCCAGCTTTGCAAAGATATGTCATCCAAAGAAATGCAGTAGAAAAGAAGTGTAGCCTAATGTGAAATTGTGAACTATCTCCACTTACACGCAAGATGTCAAACAGGTGACCTCTCTTTCCCTCCGATATTTAAAATATCCTGCTGTCCTCCGGGAGTGTGCTGGGTCTCCCAGTACCTAGTGCATCTTGATTTAGAAACAGATCTGTGCTTAAAAGTGTCTAAGCCCACTGCAGGGCTGCTCAAAGTGGGAGCACTTACGTGTGTGATCAGTAACGTATGTCTTCACACAACTGAAAGCCAGAACGTCAGTCTCTCCTGCGTTTTGTGACAGATGATATTCACCAGCACTCCGCCCTTTGTAAAGGTGACCCCCATGGGCTTCAAGTAGACAAATACCATAGACAGAAGACCATATTTTCTGAATCGCAAATCCAGATACAAAGGTGAGTGAACTTACAAAGACAAAAACCTGAAAATTGGGGCCGCCCCGTGGCTGAGTGGTTAAGTTCGCGCACTCCGCTTGCCAGCCCGGGGTTTTGCCAGTTCAGATCCTCAGTGTGGACATGGCACTGCTTGTCAAGCCATGCTGAGGTGGCGTCCCACATGCCACAACTAGAAGGACCCACAACTAAAAATACACAAGTATGTATTGGGGGGCTTTGGGGAGAAAAAGGAAAAATAAAATCTTTAAAAAAACCCTGAATGTTATGTGGTCCTGCCCTAGAGATCTTGGACACACAGTCACCACCCACGAGAAACCTCAGCGCAAGACCAACCTCCCAGTCCAGGGCCAGCTGGGTCTCGTAGATACCGCAGAAATTGCTAAATTCTCCCATGCCTGCCTGCTTGCAGCCTGCCCTAGGAGAAATTAAGGTGGAACAGAAAGCATGTTTAAAAGACTACCTGGTATGTGTCCACGGTGGGACTTCTACAAAACTGATGGCAAGCTATTTAACTCCATCGTCCCCATCCCTGCCAGCCCACCTTTCACTCACACGTTCCCCACCCCCCCCGCCCAGCACATTATCTCACTTGAGAGGTCTGGTAAATAGCTTTAGCTAAAAAAAATTCTGAGAATAGGACCTGGACTCTTGAAATCCCCTATCACCTTTCTAAAAAAGGTTTATTGCACCAGCTCTTAAAAAGCAGCCCTGAGGGAATTTTCTCCAGTGATGAAAATATTCCCTATTTTCATATAAGTGGGGATAACAGGGGTGGGTAATCAGGCAAAACTCATCTAAGGGTGGACAGATGCATAGACACATGATAGAAGAGGGTAAAACATTCACAGTGGAACCCAGGTGGTGGATATAGGAGCATTCCCTGCAAAATTCTTTCAACTTTTTAGGCATGTTTAAAAATTTTGATAATACAATGTTTGAAAACTTCAAATTAGAAATTAACTTTAAAAATAAAATTTGGGAAGCCAGCCAGTGGCACAGCAGTTAAGTTCACATGCTCTGCTTCAGAGGCCTAGGGTTCCTGGTTTGAATTCCAGTTGCCGACCTATGGACACTCATCAGGCCACGCTGTGGCGGCATCCCACATACAAAATAGCAGAAGACCGGCACAAATGTTAGCTCAGGGACAATCTTACTCATAAAAATAAATTAAACTCTACACAAGATCTGTACATTACACTGTATGTTAATGACGCTAAAAAAAAGCACCAGACCGGAGGAAGGGGTGGGTTAAAAAAATAGAAAAGAAGGAAGTACAATAAATCTACTGGATCATAGATGTGACTGCCCTAGGTAGAAAATTCCTTTTTTTTGTTGTTGTTGAGGAAGATTTGCCCTAAGTTAACATCTATGCCAATCTTCCTCTATTTTGTATGTGAGCCACCGCCACAGGATGGCCCACAACAAGTGGTGTAGGTCTGTGCTGGGATCCGAAACCCTACAGTGAAGCGGAGCGAGCCCACCGACCTTAACCACTAGGCCACAGAGCCAGCCTCCTAGAAGATTCTTCTTAAATTGCTAGATGACAAGTTCTCTTGAACAGATGAGAACTACCTTCGGCCCAGGGGGCTATGGAAGGCGGGCGCTGCTTTCTTCCTAAACAAGGCTTTACTTGCCTCGAACGCCTCTCTCCCGCTACCCGCATCGACTGAGTCAGAAAACCAGCGAGGGACGCTGCAGTTTCCCGCAGCATCGCCAACAGCCCAGTCTCACCTCAGAGCGGCCCGCCCCCGGCCCCGACCCCGCCCCGCCCCGCCCCGCCCCGCCCCCGCCACTGCACCGCGCCCCGCCCCGCACCCCAGTCGGCCCGCCCTGCCCGTGCGCCCCGGCGGGTCAGAACCCCACGCAGCTCCGCCCGCCCGCCCCACTCGGCCGCGACCTTCCTCGCGCCGCTGGGACGCAGCGCAGCCGTACCGAGCGAGGTCCAGCCGGCGGCTGCAAGGCGCGATGGCTGCCGCGGCCCTGCCCCCGGTCACTCGGCAGGTCAGCGGCCGCGCCGCCGCGGTCCCGAGCGGCCCCGAGTGCGGGCAGCCCCTGGCCGCCGCCGTGGCCGAGCTGCCGGTGCTGGATGCCTCCGGGAGGCGGGTGCCGTTCGGCGCGCTGTTCCGGGAGCGCCGCGCCGTGGTGGTCTTCGTGCGGGTGAGCGCGGGCGGCGGGGCGGCCCGGAGCCGGGCCCTCGCCCGCAGACTGCGGTGGAGGTTGCTTCAACAGCCTCGGCTGTGGGGACATCGGGTCCCCCGGAGGGTCCGGGGCCCGGCCCTGCCGATGTCGTCGTCCAGAGGCTTCCGGAATGCGAACCGCTCCACTCGCTTCCTTTCCCGGGCATGGAAAAACAGCCCGCCCAGCCAGTCCGTTTTCTCAGCAAGCGGGGACGCCTCGCAGGCACTGGGCGCGGCCCAATTTTAACGCAATCGGGCGCCCTCGATACCTTTTTCTACCCGCCTGGGGTGTGGTGTTAGTTAGCGTCACGCATAACGAAGTACTCGGTCCATTCTGGACCCTGAGGGTGTCCGTGGCTAACTTGTGCTTTTTGTCCTGTTTGGATTTCAGCATTTCCTGTGTTACATCTGCAAGGAATACGTAGAAGATCTGGCCAAAATCCCCAAGAGTTTCTTACAAGTGAGTTTCCCGAGCGTGAGCAGGAGCGCGCCCTGCTTCAGAGGCGTCTCGTGAGTCGCCTGTCATTTATAGGAATGCAGTGGGGTCGGTGCGGAGCGTGCCACCCTCCTGCGCTGATGCTCCGAAAGCCGGATCGCTACCTCCCCACACATCTCTCTGACACCTGCGAAAAGAGAGCCAGAGATCCAGTTCTGTCCTAACTTGTTATTTATTCGTTACTGCCTGCTTGCAAGCGTACTAACCATCATAATAATTTTGATGTTACTTCGTAACCTGCCTAATTGGAAATGTTGAATGATAATGACTGAAAACACAAATGCTAGAAATTATTGATATTTTCTTCCCTTTATTTTTGTAATAAAAACATTCCAAATAGTTGTTTCTGATAGGAAAATACCCATACATCTTAAATGAAGACGTGTATTTGTTAATAGGGCGCACGTTCCACATCCGTGGGACGACCACATTTGTGTGTTTTTCTTCAGGTACGAGGTTTGTTCCCAGGTGACCTTTTGAGGGAAAGGTGGGCCAGGTTCTAAAACTGAGATCTGTTTTCAGCGGACCTTATCAATTGGGATCTGAAAAAATAAAATTGTCTGATTAAATAACCCTACTTAAATAGTTTTTATTCTTTTTTATATATTCCTTTGAAGGAGTGTATAAATTATTGACTATTATTTTGAGATTCTTATTTAGCAAAAGCATCATCTGAGTTAATTGAACATTTTAGCATACATTGCTTTGCTTTGACTCAATTTTGTCGTTTATTCCATTCTTCCAGAAGCCTGCAGGTGGCATTAGGATGGAACAAAATAGTTGGATTAGGGGAGGTTGTATAAAACATGTCATTTCTAATAATATGTACATGTCCTTTTTTTCTCCTAAAGGAAGCAAATGTCACCCTTATAGTGATTGGACAGTCATCCTACCATCATATTGAGGTAAATACATAGCACATTGGGACACTGACAGACTAAATCAGTTTTAGACATACAAAGTATATTATTTAAACCAGTAAGTGTAGGTTATATTTGCTGAAAGTAAGTCAGATTATCATTAATTTTTTTTGCTTGTTTTTATAAAAATTCCAACTGTTCTCTTTTTTGCAGCCCTTCTGCAAACTGACTGGGTATTCTCATGAAATCTATGTTGACCCTGAGAGAGAAATTTATAAAAGATTGGGAATGAAAAGAGGTGAAGAAATCGCCTTTTCAGGTGAGACAAGACATGTCTTAAGTAGCAAACGCTGATGGTGTCTTTTCACATTTGATATAGAGCACAGGGGAACAAACAGTAAATTCATAAATCAGGCTGCTCTTTATGATTCCAGTAAGTGGTCCAGATACACCAGAATCTAAAAAATTCATTTCCTGGTGTAATGACACGGGATGCTGTTTGTGAAGTACTAAATGAAAGAAAAAAGCAAGTTGCAGAACAATGTTTTCACTATGATTCCATTTTTGTGAAAGAATCGTTTTCATAAACATAAAAGTTTATAGTATGTCTCTGTGTGCGTGATGAAGAAGGTTTTAAGAGACGTTGCAGTGCTTATCCTAAGGCACAGGAGTGAGAAAAGTGGCTTTTGTACTTTTTACACTGAGTACATTTTACTTTTGTAGTTAAAACAAAAATAATATTGCTTAAGTTAATGTATTTTCATATCTCAACACCATGGCTTTGAATACTCTCTGTCCTTTAATTGACGAAGTCTTAGTTTTCACTTGAAGCTCAGCTCGAAGGGGCAGAAGTGATTGCCTCCCTTGTTGGACTTTAATAGTAGCACCTTGCACTTTATTATATGCTCTGTTATTGCACTTCAGGTGGCTGGGTAGTATAGTTAGTTGAAGAGTTGGATGTTTTATTCTTCATATAGTCCACATTCCCAGCCCTTAGAACAATTCTTTATAGTTAATAGAGCTTCATAGGCTTAGGTGAACTGTTTATGTGTGTTTTAGGTAGAAAGAACTTGGCCTCTGAAATTCCAGCTAAGAGAACTCAACTCGAACTCAAATCGTTCATTCTCAACAGATATTATTGAGCTGTTGTCCATGACATCCACTGTGTTGGATGCTCCCAGGAGGACAGTGATGAAAGACACCGCCTCTGCCATCCCCAAACTCATAATCCTCTTGGAGAGCCAATTACAATACAGGTTAAGGGTTTGTAATAGAGGAGACCATGTACTGGAATTACCCGTACCAGAAATACGAGGGGAGAGAAGAATCTGGGAAGGCTCCTCAGAGGAGGTGTCATCTAAGCTCACTCTTCAAGGAGTTAGCTGGGTGAAATGAGGCAGAGGAAGGGTGCTGTTGACAGAAAGTAGCACATGCAAAAGCACACAGGCATGAAAAAACGTGTCCTTTGGAGAAGTGCAGAAGTGCGAGTCCCTGCATCAGGCCGGAGTCTAGGGGCCAGCTGGGGAATTGGTGTGAGTCAAGGGCCAGGTTGTGGCCAATTTATGCGGAGTCTGGATTTGTTCTGGAGGCGGTGCGGGAGTCATGCCAGCATTTGAAGTGGAGGGGTGATGCGGTCACGTACCCAGAGTGAAGGAGTAACTGGAACCTGCCAAACCGGAGGCAGTGATGTTCAGGACAAGGTTGTAGTAACAGGCTAGAAAGAAACGGGCTGAAGTGGAGATGGAGAGGAGGGGATGGATCAGCTGGCTGTCTATGAGGTGGAGTTGACATGATCCCTTTACTGACGTTTTTAAAGAAAGCAACCTAAACTTTGTTAAAACTGGTGAGGAGCTGGCGTAAACAGTTTCCTCTTTGTCTCTCTTTAGTGTAGGGAATTGCAGCGGCACAGACGTGGCCCTTCCTCTGTGGCAGGCCGTTCCTGCGGGAACAGAGCCTCAGCACGTGAGGCTGCTTGTCGTTCAGCACTTCAGCTGTGAACTGTGAGCTGTGCTTCAGTGACCCCTCCCCATTCACTGCCGACATAAAGAGAGGGAATTACAAAGAGACAGATGAGTTCTAAATGAGATGTATGCTTGTAATTGTAAGAGAGGGTGTATTCAAATCTTTTAAACTCCTTTGACCTGTGTTAAAGTATTGTATTTCCAAACAGAAAACACTTTTTTCTCATAAAATAGTTTTTTAAAAGTTCCTCCCTGAAAAGGTACTAATCTCAGAATTAGTCTCAGAATAGTGCCAGTTGAAGATTGAGAGACTAAAAACATACACTTATAATTTAAAATCAATGGACAGAGAATGAGAAAATAAAGCCATTAAATGTGAGAGAGTAATGGGTTTGTAGAAGGCTGAGAAACAGGAGTTTTACGCATAAGGACTAAATTCAAACTGGCAAAATTAGATTGTGCTTCACAGCAAAGATTGTTCAATTCTAGGTTGTGGAATCTCCTTCAATTGAATTTCTAAAATTTCAGAAATATTAAATAACTCTCTCTTTGGACATAAAGAGATAGTTTGGATTTCTGAACATTTATTTTAGGTATAGAATCATAGAAGATGTTAAAATGTAGTCTTTTACCCATGTCTCTAAGCTGATGAGCCTGTATTTGTTTCTTGGTAAGAGCGCTGTCCATCATAATGTAAACATGAAAGAAAGAGAAGAGTTGGAGAGATGAAGGGAAATAATAGGCATTTGGAAATTTTAAGAAGTCAGGCAGTGGGGCCAGCCCCGTGGCCGAGTGGTTAAAGTCCCACATGCTCCACTTTGGTGGCCTAGGTTCAGGGCTTTGGATCCCAGCTGCAGACCCACACACCACTCGTCAGCCATGCTGTGGAGGCACCCCACCTAGAAAGTGGAGGAAGACTGGTGCAGATGCTAGCTCAGGGCTAATCTTCCTCAAGCAAAAAAAAACAGGAAGGTAATTTACAGGAAGGGTAAAGTGACTGAGTTTCTTTACTCAAGGGGAGTGGAAGCGAAGCGTCAGTCACTGTGAGAAAACAGACAGAAAAACGGACAGTCAAGGAGAGATGGAGGGACAGCTGTGGTAGATGTTACAGCGAGACCCCAAAGCCTCCGTAGCACAACAGGGTAGAAGATTAGTCCTTTTCTTTCACATGTCGAGATGCATATGTCCATTCAGGTGCTCTCCAAGTAGCAATTCAGGGTCACAATATGGAAGGACCCAGGCTCTTTCCATCTTCTGGCTCTGCCATTTTCAACCCAAGGCTTCCCAGAACGTAGAAGGAATGTGGAGAATCACTGTGGGAGGTTTTAGGAGCAGGCTTGGAAGTGGTACACATCATGTCACTCATGGATTAGAACATAGTCACGTGTCCATACTAAGCTGTCAGGAACACTGGGAAATGTAGTTTAGCTGTGGGCCCAGAAAGAGGAAACGGGTGGAAAGAGCAGTATATGATAGTCTGTGCCACAATGTTTTTTGAAAAAGAGTGTATCTTCCTACTAGTAGGTGAGAAACTATACGGAGTCTAAGTGGAGAATTAAAAAGGAAAGCACTACCAATTGGAGAAGTCCATAGCTGACATTTTTCTGTGGCAGAAAATGATCTGGGTCTGTCATCGCTTCTTCCTTTAAGCAGTAGTTCTCAACCAGGGGCAGTTTTGCCCCTACTCCCCCCCAGGGGACAGTTTGCATTGCCTGGAAACATTTTTGGTTGTCACGACTTGGTGAGTGGTGCTATAGATCACTGGGTGCTGAGGCAAGGATGCTGCTAAGCACCCTGCATTGCATCCTACAGAGAATTATCTGGGCCAAAATGTCAGTTGTCAAAGGATGCGACACCATTCTTTGAAGGAAGAAAAAAGAAGTCGAAAGTAAGATGACACACAAGAAAGAGACTGTTTTATGGAAGCACTAACATTATCTTCTAATAGCTAATCAAATGTAAAATGATAACATCTAAAGACAATTCCCAATATTTCAGGAAAAAGCCCCCATATAAAGTCAAATATACTCTCAGGAAGCATTCGGAGCCTGTGGCGCGCAATGACCGGCCCTCTTTTTGATTTTCAAGGAGACCCGGCTCAGCAGGGCGGAACCCTCATTTTAGGTCCAGGTAAGTAATCGAAGCCCAGATTCAGCAGTACCCTTATTGTGCCCCGTAGAAGGCAGAGGCCACCCACTTTCTTCATAAAATGGAGACCACGTAGAAATGGGCAACTTGACATTGTAACAGGCAGGATGCTGTGCTTTCCATGGGGCATCTTTTGTTTTTGAAGGCTTCTGTGCATTTTGATGTCTGTGTATTGGATGAAAGGTGCCATCACTCCATGCCTGAGTGATTTCAGGTATTTGGGATTAGGGAGGTCAGTGGTAGTTTGGTGAATTGTTTGTGGCTATAACACTCTAAAAAGCTAAATGGAGGTGAACATTTCCAAATAGGAGAAAATCGTCCACCACTTTTTTTTTTGTCAGTGCAAGAATAATCTAGTTATTTATACTGACGAAACTAGGAGACTTGCTCAATGTCGAAAGCAAGTCCGCCCCAGGGACAACTTATTCGATAACAATTACTGTAAGCCACATACTCTGAATAGCTTTATTGATCACTTTGGAGCACCTGCAGTTCCTTTGGCTCCACTCTGCTGAATGCTTGAGTGTTGACTCTCCACTGTGGTCAGACATCTCAGTGAGAGACACACCCCCGCGTGTGACAGCACGGGCCCAGCAGGCTAAGTCACTGTGTTGTAAACTGAGTTTTCTTGGTTCTTCTTCCTCTTTAAAATTGTCCAGGTTAATGAGTGTAACTTCTTAGAGTTATAAAATTAATATTTGCTTTTTAGTAAATTCCAGGATCTAAAAGGAAGTCTTTAGAAGGAGGATTTTGGCTAAGTATTAGGACTTTTTGGCTTTCTGGAGCTGGAACACTGTAGCCAGCTCAAATCCATCACTTTATTTAATGTCCCTTTCCCTCTCTCTCATAAATTTGCACCAGTTGGACTCGCCAAAAAGGAAGCCCTGTTTTATCAGAGTGAGTCCTGTTAATTGGCCCAGAATGACGTTGAGCCATGTTTCTGAATGACTGACTTCCATCCTCAGACCTGGAAGGGGTTGTTCTCTGAGTCTCTTGTCTCCCGGAGAGCGCCATTGTGTGCTGAAGTAGAAACATACTTAGTCAAGAGAATATTTTGAAACTATCCTCTGGAAAAAATGTAGCTTCTCTAAGGAAAGAGCTAGCTGTGTGTGCTCAATTATACGAATCTTTATCACGGTTAATCCTGTATTTCATTTTGCCTTATTTGATAGTAAGCCAATGTATGATATTAAATTTGGTGATTACTGTAGACAGCAGATATGTACAATGCCAAAAACCTGCCTCATAATACTTACTTAATCTAATGTTTTAAATTAAAATTCGATTCTTGAGTCTAAGAATCAAAGTAAACAGAACCTAGACTATAAATTATGACTTATTTGAGCAGATAAAGGGATTGTGGACATGTAAGTGTATTGTAACTGATTGTTATTGTAATGCCTTTATTTTCCAGCCTCTTTTGGTCTATGGTTATAATGCAGATAGCCTATTAGATCAGTATTTGGGAGTGATTTTTTTTTAAGCAAGTGATTTCTTCCATTATTACATTTAAGAAACAAAGGATTTCCCAGCTCGATATATATGTTAGTTCCATATTCTGCCTGTATGTTTGACAGGACATTTTATTTAATTACATTTAATAAAACCTAACAAAAGGTTATAATTTAAGAATCTTTCCTCTTGGATCTCATAAAACATTAAGTATCACTGTTATTTAACCATAATCCTTGTCATGCTTTATTACCTTAATTAAAAATTATGGCATTGTCTGGAGAATATAATGTACTCTAGGTAATTAATTTTTCCCTTTGGACTGATTAAAAGTTGAAAAGCTTCCTTGATTCTAATAAGCAATCAATCGAATGAATGATACTCTATGCCAACCTCTGCCTTCTCTTCTTACTCTCTTCTAGGTAACAATATCCATTTTATACACTGTGATAGGAATAGGTTGGATCACAAACCCATCAACGCTGTTTTACAGCTTGTAGGAGTTCAGCCTGTGGACTTTACAGGCAGACCTTCAGTTACCCACGTGTGACAGGACAGGCTCTGTCGCTTCCCACTGGACTCTTGGGATGTGCCTGGATGTGGGAGTGGAGTATCCTTGTGCAGCATCTAACTTGGTGGCTCTTCCCAGCCTTTGAGGAGTTATGAAAACATGAAGAAACCAAGTAGCAGTTGAATTGCATGCTGAGAGGATCAGTTATCAAAGGTGTGATATATATTTATAATTTTATAGCTTTTAAAGTTTTCTACAAAATAAAATTTCATTTATACAAAATAAAACTTTAAAAGCTATAAAATTATAAATACCATTCTGTATTTTACCTTATAGTATATCTATTCAGTGACAGTTTTAGTTGGCCATTAAAACCATAAGTTGTTATGAAAAACATTTAAGGGGAAGGTTAAGCAAGTCAAGACCATTTTATTCATTGAAAAGAGCAGGATATCAAATTCTGTAAACAATATAATCACGTTTTTATGTATATGTTTATATTTTTGTATGCTTAGAAGAAAAGACAGAAAATAAAACCAGAATATTGCCAGTAGGTGTCTCTATGTGGGAGGATTACAGGTGTTTTTATTTTCTTTTCCACACTTTTCTCTATTTCCCAAATATTCTATAATTAGCATGATTCATTTTTTTTGGCCAGGAAAAGATCTTTAAAAATTATATGAAGAATATATTCCTACATAAGCAGCTCCACAAAGTGCTGCCACATGTTTCTATCCTAATTGCTTTACTCAGAGGAAATATGACAAAGTGACCCTTTCATAGAGCCTGTGCTGAGAGCACCTCATTTCGCACACCCGCCAGCCACACTAGGATGGGGGTGCTCAGAGCACCTCATCCCGCACACCCACTACCCATTTCGCTAGGATGGGGGTGCTCAGAGCACCTCGTCCCGCACACCCACTACCCATTTCACTAGGATGAGGGTGCTCAGAGCACCTCGTCCTGCGCACCCACTACCCATTTCTCTAGGATGGGGTGTCAGGGAGCATTAAGAGGAGAAAAATATGTTTTAGATATTTAAGATGTGTATTTAAAAGATGATGAGTATGCTTTTTGACAGGAAATTTTAAGAATTGTTTTGACTGAAAACACTTTTGTAACTTAAACATACCATGGTTTGGTCGTATATTCCTAGACAGCTTCTATTTCTCACCCCCAAATTGCTTTTATTTAGTGGAATATTGTCATTGTTTATTTCTCCAGAATCTAAATATGCTTAGTTGGGAAGGGTCCCAGAAATTCTGATGAAAAGCATAGCAAAATCAAAATATTGGTAATTATTAGCAAGTATAACTTTTATATAAAGCATATGAAGTCACACAAAAATATATCTATTCAAAGTATCCAAATATTTTAATGTATTTTCATATATATACATGGGCAATCATGTTTTTAATCAATAAAAATGAAATTTCTCATAAAATTAAGCAATTTCGTACTATTTTTTATAGTAAGGAAAGACTGGTAACCCAGATCCCTTTGTTGTTTTTAAACTTACAACTTCTGAATCCCAGTTTACACAAAAATTATATATTTGTAAGTAAACACCACATTTTTAAAGATGTATAAATGTTCTTTATGTGTCTTCAGGGAGGTACGGTTACAAAAATACAGTGCAGTGGTAAGCTGCCTACCCAAACAAACATTTAATGTGAAATTACTTATACTCGATGCTGTGAAATGTATAAACATGCTCACATCCACTAGTGTACTGCACTCAAAACCTTGAAAAAGCTTCTTGTGATAAATACATAGAAGTACTGATGAAAGAATAATAACATCTAACCCTTTTATGGTGCTAATTATTTGCCAGGTGCTATTCCAAACACCTTACATCCATTGGCTCTATGGAATTGATGTTACTATTAGCATCTCCCTTTTACAGAGAAGAAACATCTTTTTTTAAGGTGAACTTATAAGAAAGTGAGGAAGCTCCACCAGGGCCAAAAACAGAGGCAGAAACCAGGCTAATCCATGCATCGCAGTCGCGGCCGCCCTGAGGGCTGTGCCTGTTCCAAGAATCGAAGAAGGCTGTTCCCTTGTGAACTCAGAGGCCTCGACAGCAGGGAGATGAACCTAGACGACTGCGCGAAGTACAGCCTGAGCCCTGGGCCGGGCCCTGGGCCCCTGAGCCTGACGGCTCCAGCGGTCGGAACGGGCCACGGTCAGATCCATCCGCAGGGCACAGAGCCCAGGGAGGAAATACTGCAGGGCTTCTGCGGTGAGCCATTAGGGCAACAAGAACTTCAAGAAAATGAAAGAGCATGTTTACTTTTAAAAATCAAGTATTATGTTTCTCAAGGAGTAACCTGCATGCAGTGTGCGTTTATGTTCCCATCCGCCACGGGGCCACAGTGCTAACACTGACCGTGTGAAAACCTGGAAGACAACCTTTCTAAAGCAGCAACATCATCTGCTTTACAGTTCGTAGTTATTTTCAGAAGAGTGTTTCGGAAGATGACTTACAGCGTGCAGCTGCAGGAGGTACCGTTACGTGTCATTCTGTGGAGAACACAATGATTTTTCGTTTAGAGCAGAGTTCTTTTAAATTAATTTCACTTACTGTGAATTCCAAATTTTCTTAGGCACACATAAACAGTGAAGTGGTAGCTTCTCATGTAGTGGCTCTATTAGCAGAAAACTCTGAAAATAGTTACAGGATGCCAGTTTCATATCCAAATTGTCAGATGCTTCAAATAGAAAGTCAGATAAACATTCCTAAAAAAGGAGTTAGGAAAAGGTTCCTTTTTTTTTTCATCCAGTCTACAGAATCGAGGCAAACTGTTGGAAGTTCATTCTCTTCAAGGTGAAATATCTGATATTATGGTGGATGCTACTCTAACTTGAGTTTAAATATTTAACATTGAAGAAAAATTGATTTTTGTGGTGACAAATGAGTGTAAATTTGCATGAATATATATTTTGATAAAAATAATGTTCATGTTAAATTAAGAAACCTGTGGAGCAGAAGCATACGTGGAATTTGTTGTGGTGCACACACAATTTATAATTGTGTCCAAACTAAGCTGTCAATCAAAATAGAAATTATAGTTAAAATTTACCAATTTCTTTAAAAAAAGATAAAATACACATACAATTTAACATTTTAACCCATTTTTATTGTGGCAAAATATACATGCATTAAATTTACCATTATAACCATTATTTATTGTAAAATATACATAACATAAAGTTTACCATTTTAACCATTTTTAAGTATACAGTTCAGTGGCGTTAGTAATTCATGTTGTTATGCAAACATCACCACTATCCATCTTCAAAATTTTGTCATCATCTCACACTGAAACTCTGTACCCATCAAACAGTAAGTCCTCATTCGCCCATCCCCCCAGCCCCTGATAGCCACCGTTCTACTTTCTGTCTCTGTAAACTTGAGCATTCTAGATACCTTATATAAGCGGAGTCATACAGTATTTATTGTTTTATGTCTGGCTTATTTCACTCAGCAAAATGTCCTCAAGGTTCATCTACGTTGTAGCATACATCAGAATTTCATTCCTTTTTATGGTTGAATAATACTCCGTTGTATGCATATACCATGTTTTATTTATCCATCCTTCAGTGAATATTTGGGTTATTTCTCTCTTTTGGCTATTGTGAATAATATTGCTATTGACATTGCTGTACAAACACCTCTCTGAGTCCCTGTTTTCAATTATGTGTATATACACAGAAGAAGAATTGCTGGATCATATTTGCATTCTATGTTCAATGTTAGGAGGAACCAAAATGGTGCAGCTTTGTATTCCACAGCAGCTGTACCATTTTATGTTCTCACCAGCAACACACAAGGGCTCCAAATACTCTACATCCTCACCAACACTTGTTTTCTGTTTTTTTTTTTCCATAATAGCCATTCTAATGGCTGTGAAGTGATAATGTAGTTTTGACAAAAATTGCCAGTTTTTAAAAGTTTATGCACAGAGTAACCAAAGAAAATATCTGTGAGAAGCTGATGTTGAATAATAATTTTCTTAAAAGCAAACATGGCAGCCTGTACTTTTTTGTTGCCCGTCATCAAGTGGATGTTAGAAATATTTGAAGTGTTGATGAACTACTCTGTAAACCAACCTGCTTTCTCCTCACTGAGAGTGAGCTTTTTTTTGTAAATGGGTCCTGTATGTTTTTATTTCTTTTGATTAGTAAGTTGGAAATCTTTAATGAATTTATTCAGTGAATGGTGTGCCAAAAAACTTTAACTTTTGAAGTTTTTAGCAAAACATATGATTGAAAACAAATCTTACAAATAGGAAGATACGGAAATTTGGCTCTTCACAAGGAAGGAAATTAAACAAAATAAATAATTGAAATCTCAAGTAGGCTAAAAGATTTAATTTTGAAATTCTGTAACTTTGCTTTATAGCTTCTTAACTTATGACGAAGCTCCTATTTTTAATTGGGTAAATGTGAATTCTGCATCAGAAAGGAATGAAATGAAAAAAAAAAGGAATAAAATGGCCTATGATTTTCTAGCATCAAAATTTGCTGAAACGTTCAAAGGAAGTATAAATGGAGAATTTATTTGATGAGTTTCATCTTGTAAAAATCATGTGTTGAAGAAAGGTACTCTGAGTGGAGGCAAAGGACAGTATCTGAAAGTATTAGGGCTGAAATATTTGTTTTTAATATGAAAAAATTGGACTTGAGAATATCCTCCATTTAGCAAAATTTGTCCTGAGCTTACCAGGTACCTGTAGAGACAGAATATTCTCAATTTGAAACCTGGACTACAGAGAAGAATCAAATGAAGAGGTCTACAATTCGAGTCTTTTAACTATAAAATGCAACTGTAGGGAAGGTTGCAGGGAATTTTATTTAAAAATTAGAAATTAGGGGCCGGCCCAGTGGTGCAGTGGTTGAGTTCCCACGTTCCGCTTCGGCGGCCCAGGGTTTGCTGGTTCAGATCCCGGGTGCAGACATGACACCACGTGGTGAGCCATGCTGTGGAGACATCCCACATATAAAGTAGAGGAAGATGGGCATGGATGTTGGCTCAGGGTCAGTCTTCCTCAGCAAAAAAGAGGAGGATTGACAGCAGTTAGCTCAGGGCTAATCTTCCTCAAAAAAAAAATTAGAAATTAATAAAACCATATTGAAAAAAACAGTTTTCAGAAAAATACCTGTGACATGGCATTAAAGACAGACTCAGCTTAGAAATGCACTAAAATACATATATAAATACCTCCCAAGCACAATTATCTTATATTTTTTTTAAAGTTCAAATCAATATAAAAGGTTTAAGAATTTTTAGAAAGAATCTTATTTTTAAAAGTTTTTGAATAGAAGGATTGTATAAGTCCCTCACCATTGAAACAATTGCCAGTCAATGAATATTTCAAGAAATTATATAATCTTAATTATTTTTGTGCCTTTTTTCACTCTGAAATGTTCTGGTCTGGACCATAAATTATATGGTCACCTTATGGATCATCTTCATTGATAGATGAAGCAAATAAAACAGTCATTAAGGATAAAGAATATTTGAACAATACACATAATAAGTTTGATTTAATGAACAAGTGTAAAATAAGAATTCAAAAATACCTATTCTTCTCAAGAAATACACATGAAAGATTAACCCTATATCATCTCTTAAAGACAATCTCAATAAATTTCAGACTCAAGTTAATAGAGACCATGTTCTCTATGTTCAAATGTTCAAAATGTTCAAAAACAACATTTTAATGTAAATTTATACCCTTAAACTCTCATATTGAAAAAGAAAAAAGGGTGAAAATCAATGGACTAAGTGTTCAACTTTCAGAAATTTAAAAAATAGCAAACTAAACCCATATGAAAAAATGAAAGGAGATAAGAAAAAGAAATAGCGGGGCCAGCCCAGTGGTGCAGTGGTTAAGTTCATACGTTCCGCTTCTCGGTGGCCCAGGGTTCACCGGTTCGGATCCCGGGTGCGGACGTGGCACCGCTTGACACGCCATGCTGTGATAGGGGTCCCACATATAAAGTAGAGGAAGATGGGCATGGATGTTAGCTCAGGGCCAGGCTTCCTCAGCAAAAAAGAGGAGGACTGGCAGTAGTTAGCACAGGGCTAATCTTCCTCAAAAAAAAAAAAAAAGAAAGAAAAGAAATGGCAATTGGTTACATAGTAGACAAATAAAATAATAGGAGATTCAAAGGACCAAAATTTGGTAATAAAGTATACAGATGTGTGGCAAAACTGATTAAGGAAAAAAGAAAGTACAAATATTAGAAATAAAAATGATGTAACTGCACACATAGAGATTAAAATATAAAAACATTCTGAACAACTTTATGCCAATAACTTTAAAAATTTCAAGAAATGACTTTTATTTAAAATGTAACTTTTCAAAAGTCTTAAGAAATAGAATACCTATATAGCCTTATAACCATTCAAAAATTGAATCAGCAGTTGAGAATCATCAATTTCTTTCCACAAAGAAAACACCAGATCAAGAGGGTTTTACAAGTGAATTCTACCAAATTTTCAAGGACAAGATACTTCCAATCTTATACAAACTTTCTGAGAATAGAAAATGAGGCTTACCTTGTTACTGCAATCAGACTCAAATAAATAAGAAAGGAAAATTATGGACTCTCCCATGGGAACAAATGCAAAATTCCTAAACTGAATATTGGCAAATGAAATCAACCCAATGTATAAAATATTTAATTTACCACACAAATGTAGGGTTTAGCCCAGAAATGTAAATTTTGTAAAAATTAATATAATTTATCACATTAACACATTTAAGGGAGAAAAAAATTATATAGTTATTTCAAAGAAGCAGAAAAAGCATATGATAAAATTTAACATCTTTTTATAGTTAGGGAAAAAAACCCTTAAGCAATCTAGAAATAAAAGGAATTTCCTTAATCTGATAAAAGCAATCTGCCAAAAACCTACAACAAATATCATACTTAAAGTCAACAAGGGAATAGTGACCTTAAATGAAACACTAAAGCAAATGGACTTAATAGAGATATAGAGAAAATTCCATCCCTAAACAGCAGAGTACACATTCTTCTCAAGTGTACATGGAACATTCTCAAAGATAGACCATTTTTTGGGAAACAAAGCAAGCCTCAATAAATTTAAGAAGATTGAGGGGCTGGCTCTGTGGCCGAGTGGTTAAGTTCTTGCGCTTTGCTGTGGCAGCCCAGGGTTCAGATCCTGGGCGCAGACATGGCACTGCTCGTCAGGCCACATTGAGGCGGCATCCCACATCCCACAACTAGAAGGACCTGCAACTGAGATATCCAACTATGTACTGGGGGGGGGGGGGGGG
>NC_060272.1:83552943-83564597 GCF_021613505.1 Equus quagga
AAAAAAAAAAAAAAAGATTGGCAACAGTTGTTAGCCCAGGTGCCAATCCTTAAAAAAAAAAGAAGATTGAAACATATCAAGCATCTTTTCCGACCACAATACTATGAAACTAGAACTCAACTACAAGAAAAAAACTGGGAAAGTCACAAATATGTGGAGACTAAACAACATGCTATTGAACAACTACTGGATTAATGAAGAAATCAATGGATAAATAAAAAAATACCTGGAGACAAATGAAAATAAAAACGCAACATACCAAAACCTATGGGATGCAGCAAAAGCAGTACTAAGAGGGAAATCTATAATAATACAGGCCTGCCTCAACAAACAAGAAAAATCTCAAACTTATACTGTACCCAAAAGAACTAGGAAAGGAAGAACAAACAAAGCCCAAAGTCAGTAGAAGGAAGGAAATAATAAAAATGAGAGCAGAAATAAATGAAATAGAAACTAAAAAAAAAAGGATCAATGAAACTAAGAGCTGGCTCTTTGAGAAGATAAATTAAATTGTCAAACCCTAGCCAGACTCACTAAGAAAAAAAGAAGACTCAAATTATTTGAGTTTAACTCAGAAATGAAAGAGCAGAAATTACAACAGACACCACAGAAATATAAAGGACTATAAGAGAATACTGTGAAAAGCTAAACACCAACAAACTTGATAACCTAGAAGAAATGGATAAATTCTTAGAATCATACAACCTCCCGAACCAGCCCGGATGGCCTAGTGGTTAAAATTCAGCACTCTCACTGCTTTAGTGGCTTGGGTTTGTTTTCTGGTTGCAGAACCACACCACCTGTCTGTCAGTTGTCATGCTGTGGGCAGCCGCTCACATAGAAGCAATAGAAGAACTTACGACTATGATATACAACCATGCACTGGGGTGTTGGGGTGGGGGAAAGAAAAGATACTTACAACCTCTCAAAACTGAATCAAGGAGAAATAGAGAATCTGAATAGACCAATAACAAGTAAAGAGATTGAAACAGTAATCAAAAACCTCCCAAAAAATGAAAGTCCAGGACCAAATGGCCTCTCTGGAGAATTCTACCAAACATTCAAAGAAGATTTAATACCTGTCCTTCTCAAAATATTCCAGAAAATGAAAGAAGACAGAACACTTCCTAACTCATTCTATGAGGCCAACATCACCCTGATCCCAAAGCCAGACAAGGGCAACACAAAAATGGAAAATTACAGGCAGGCTGATGAACATAGATGCAAAAATCCTCAACAAAATATTAGCAAATTGAATACAACAATACATTAAAAGGATCATAAACCACGATCAAGTGGAATTTATTCCAGGGATGCAGGGATGGTACAACATCTGCGAATCAATCAGTGTGATACACCACATTAACAAAATGAGGAATAAAAATCACATGATCATCTCAACTATCATACTTAATGAAAAAGTGTCATAACTATTTCCTTAAAAAAAGGAAAATGATGAGGATGCCCATTATTAGTGCTAGTATTTGACATTATACCAGAGTTCTAGCTAGTGTAAAACCACAACAAAACAAACAAATAAAGATAAAAGAATTGGGAAAGAAGAACTAAAACTATCATTTATCACACATGCCATGATTATCTATACAGAAAACCGAAAAGAATCTAGAATTAATCTTAGAATTAATAAGATAGGCTGCTAGATATAATATTAATATTAAAAATTCAATTGCATTTCTGCATAGCCTTAAAAAATAGGAAATCTAATTTAAAAATCATTTATAAGAACAATAAAACTTATAAAGGATCCAGGAATAAATTGAACATATGTTAAACCTTTATAAGAAAATTATATAACTTTATTAAAGAAATTTTTTAAAGACCTGAAAAAATCAAGAGATATATTCATGGAGAAGAATTCTCATTATCCTAAAAATGTTAGTTCTTCCCAATTGATCTACAGATTTTAAACAGAATCCTCATAGAGTTTTTCATGAAACTTGACATGGAAGTTCTAAAATTTATATAGAAGAGCAACAGATCAAGAAAAGCTAAGACATTCCTGAAGAACAAGAAGCAAGAAGTGGCTTGATATCGATGAGGTGTCAAAATGCAGAATAAAGCCATAGCAGTTAAGATGGTGTGGAATTGGTAGGATGTACATATCTATAGACTAACGGAATAGAACAGAAAGCCCAGAAACACATATACACATATATAGATGCTTGATATATGACCAAGTCCATGCTGCAGATAACTGGAGAAAGGAAAGAGTATTTAAATAAATGGTAATGAAATACTTCATTAGCCATAGGAAAAGATAAACACATTAGTGCAATATTTCAAAGCCACTATTTTTCAAATCACTATTATTTGCAACCAAATCAAATTCTCTTTTATAGACATTCCAAATTCACACCAGATAAATAAACTCCAGAAGAATTAAAGACTTAAATATGTCGTTTTTGTTTGTTTGTTTTGCTGAGGAAGATTCACCCTGAGCTAACATCTGTGCCAGACTTCCACTATTTTTCACATGGGTTGCCACCACAGCATGGCTGATGCGTGATATAGGTCCACACCCAGGATCCAAACCCACAAACCCAGGCCACCAAAGCAGAGCACGCCAATCCTAACCACTATGGCATGGGGCTGGCCCCTTAAGACTTAAATATGAAAAACAAAACATTTATACTTTTGTTTCCTATAGGAGAATGTCTTTATGCAATTGGAGTAGGAAAGAAATTCTTAAATGAGATATTAAAGAAAGAAAAGTCATAAAGGAAAAGATTGAGACATTTAATCAAATCAAAATCTTCTATTCATCAAAGGACAGCAAAAAGGAGAAAATAAGTTGGGAAAAGTTATATGCAATGCATATAGCAGGAAAAATTATTAACACCAAGAATATATCAGAACTTCTGCATCGTTAAACAGGATAAACATTCTAATAAGATAAATGGGCAGAAAAGATCAACCATTGCAAAGTGAGAGGGCACAGTGTACAAGACACCCTCACTTCTGACACCAACTGCCAGCTCAGGGGCTTCCCCAGACCACACTCAGGTTTGACAATTCCCTGAAAGGACTCACAGAACTCAGTGAAAGCTGTTATACTCACAGTTTATCACAGATAAAGGATTGAAATCAATAGGACTTTAAGATCTTTAAAAGATTAAAATGAGCCTTGGGGAAAAGCACATCAGGCCTAGTCCAGGAAAGTACCAAATTCGGAGCTTCTAGTTGCCCTCTCCCCTTGGACTCAGGACAGCATTACTTTCCCAGCATCAATGAGGGACCATATATATGCATGGAACATTGCCAACCAGGGAAGCTCATCCAAGCCTTGGTGTCCACAGTCTTTGTTGGGGCCCCATGGTCAACTGCCCATACGCTGGCCTTCGTCTCCAGCCCCCTGCAGGTTAAGTTAATACAGCATTACTCAAAGCTCCTACCGTCAGTTACACTGTTAACCACATCATTAGTCTACCCGGTATGACCCTGGGCCTCCAAGCAAATAAAGACACTCCTATCAGGCACAACATTCCAACGGCTTAGACAAATCTGTAAGGAGCTGAGGGCAAAGGCCAGATCTCTTTTTGGGAAAGATCAAATTTCTTACTATATGACCACCAATTCAGAGGGAAAAAAACTCATAAGTCGCTAATAAACACACGAAAATATGTCCAATCTCACTAGTAATTAAAGACTTGAAAATTAAAACCACAATGAGATACTACATAAAGTAGTATCAGGAATTTGGCAAAAAATAAGAAGTATGACAATAACAAGTGTTGTTGAGCACATAGAGTCATGGTACTCTCATGCACTGACAGTGAGTGTAGTTTTTTTTTATTGAGATATAATTGACATATAACATTATATTAGTTTCAGGTATGCAACATAGTAATCCAATATATGTATATATTACAAAATCATCACCACGCTATGTCTAGTTAACATCCATCACTGCACATAGTTACAAGTCTTTTTCTTGTGATGAGAACCTTTAAGATTTACTCTTAGCAACTCTCAAATACACAATACAGTATTATCAACTGTAGTCACTATGTTGTACGTTAAATCCCTGTGACTTATTTATTTTATAACTGGAAGTTTGTACCTTTTGACCACCTTCACCCATTTTGCCCACCGCCACCCATTTTGCCCACTGCCCATCCCCCACCTCTGGCAAACAAGAATCTGTTTTCTATGAGTTTGGGGGTTTTCTTCTTTTTTAGATTCCGCATCTAAGTGAGATCATATGGTATTTGTCTTTGTCTGACTTACTTCACTTGGAGTAATGCTTTCAAGGTCCATCCATGTTGTTGCAAATGGCAAGATTGCATTATATGTATATATATATATGAATATATATTGTATTATATGTATTTACCACATCTTCTTTATCCATTTGTCCGCCAATGGTCACTTAGGTTGCTTCCAACTCTTTGCTGTTGTAACTAATGCTGCAGTGCACATGGGGGTGCAGGTATCTTTTTGACTTAGTGTTTTCATTTCCTTAGCATAAATATTCAGAAGTGGAACTGCTGGATCATATGGTAGTTCTAGTTTTAATTTTTTTTTTTAAAGATTTTTATTTTTTTATTTTTTTCCTTTTTCTCCCCGAAGCCCCCCGGTACACAGTTGTATATTCTTCGTTGTGGGTCCTTCTAGTTGTGGCATGTGGGACGCTGCCTCAGCGTGGTTTGATGAGCAGTGCCATGTCTGCACCCAGGATTCGAACCAACGAAACACTGGTCTGCCTGCAGCGGAGCGCGCGAACTTAACCACTCGGCCAGGGGGCCAGCCCCTCTACTTTTAATTTTTTGAGGACCCTCCATACTGTTTTCCATAGTGGCTACACCATCTTACATTCCCACCAACTGTGCACAAAGGTTGCCTTTTATCCACATCCTCACCAACACTTATTTCTTGTCTTTTCGATAACAGCCATTTTCGCACATGTGAGGTGATAACTCATTGTGGTTTTGATTTGCATTTCCCTGATGATTAGAGATGTGGGCACCTTTTCATGTACCTGTTGGCCATTTGTATATAGTCTTTGGACGAATGTCTATTTGGATCCTCTGCCCATTTTTAAGTCAGATTGTTTGTTGTTTTTCTATTGAGTTTTATATGTTCTTTATATATTTTGGATATTGACCCCTTATCAGATACATGATTTGTAAATATTTTCTCCCATTCTGTAGGCTGCCTTTTCATTTTGTGGATGGTTTCCATTGTTGTGAAGAAGAATTTTAGTTTGATGTAGAGGGGATAAATTGGAAAGACAATTTGGAGAACTATTTGCAATACCTAGAAAAATTGAAAAGATTACAGCTGTAGATTCAGTCTTGTATAAACCAGGTGAAATTGCTCAAGAACACCTACAGCAACATGGTTTGTAACAGCTTTAAACTGGAGACGTCCTTAATGTCCATCACCAGGAGAATGATGAGTAAATTGTGGTGTACAGATTTTAAAACGCATATATTGCTTAAGGATGCCTACATATGTGTTACAGTTTTAGAGAAATGTAAGGAAATGATAAACAGCAAATTAAGAATAATGAATATCTCTGGGGATGAAGGTGGACGTGATTAGAGTGGCACAGACCAGGGGGCTTTGGCTGAGTTGGCAACATTTCATTTCTTAAGTGGGGTAATGGGTACATGGGTATCTTTTCTGTCATTCTTCATACCTTTTGTATTCTTAAATGGTGTATAGCACTTTAGGAAATTAAATATATGTGTGTGTGTATATATATTTACACACACTGATGTATGATATATGTATACCATAGCCTGTTTCGTAGGTGTATTAATTGGTTTGTACATTATTACACAATAATTGCCTTTACACCCTAAATGTCAAAAGAGAGGACTGTCAGCAATTCTACATTTATACATATGAGAAGTGGAAAGCAATTTCTATACCTTTAGATCATGTAGCTTCAGTTCACACCTAGAATGATAATGCAGGGGTGTCTTTCTTGTTTGGGATCTGTGCTGCGCTACTGCCTTACAGGGAATGTGGTCTGATAACCAGGGAAATGCTGTTTTCGAGTGCCTATAATGTGCTAGGTACCATGGGAGATTTAAAGGAGAGATACAGCAGAATTTCTGCCTTTAATCATTTCAAATATATTTGATGAGGGCAGGAAGGATATCAAGGCGACTAACAAAATAGGGGAGTAAATGATAAACAGCCCTCTGTAGGGCTCAGTGAACCTCGCAGTGGTTTGAAGAAGCTCTTGGAGGGGATTGCTGGAGACTGGAGGGCTTGAAGAAGGCTTGCACGTGGATTTTTTTTTTTTTTTAAAGATTTTATTTTTTCCTTTTTCTCCCCAAAGCCCCCCGGTACATAGTTGTGTATTCTTCGTTGTGGGTTCTTCTAGTTGTGGCATGTGGGACGCTGCCTCAGCGTGGTCTGATGAGCAGTGCCATCGAACTAACGAAACACTGGGCCGCCTGCAGCGGAGCGCGCGAACTTAACCACTCGGCCACGGGGCCAGCCCCCTGCACGTGGATTTTTAAAAGCAGCTCACAAGAACCATACATGTAATTAGCCTTATTCCTCCTGATGAGGTATTTGATCAAAGCTCTTATGGAAGTAAAACTTGTTTCTAGAAAATTATTTTAAATATTATGCCAATCTTCTTACAAAGCCATTTTTAAAAATAGGTAAGCATTCAGAACATTTTTAAGGTTTCTTTAGGAATCATTCTGGCCCTGTTATTTAACTTCACTCTGAGAGCAGCCTGTAATCACTGACATTTCCAGATTTTGACTCCTAAGGACTTAAAATGCTGTATGTGAATGGATTTGCTGACTTGACGTAAATAAAGAATAGCTTCATATTTCCAAGCAACATGTATATATCTCTCATAAGCACAACATTCATCCTTCTTTCTGCTTAAACCAGTGCATTTTCCTCTCCATTTTTCTAGAGTGAAAGCTCAGATTTTGATATTTTGTTGCTTGTGTCTATATTGGCAAGGATGAAGGCTTCCTGTGAAAAAATTCTGTTTTCCACACAAGAGGAAAACAGCAAAAGCAAATGCTTTCAAAAATGTATTGCAGACATTTTCCAAAGAAGACATACAAATGGCCAACAGGTACATAAAAAGATGCTCTACATCACTAATCATAAGGGAAATGCAAATCAAAACCACAATTAGTTATCACCTCACCGGTCAGAATGGCTATTATCAAAAAAACAAGAGATATTGAATGTTGGCGAGGATGTGGACAAAAGGGAACCCTTGTGCACAGCTGGTGGGAATGTAAGATGGTGCAGCCGCTAAGAAAAACAATATGGCAGGTTCTCAAAAAATTAAACATAGAACTACCATATGATCCAGCAATTCCACTTGTAGGTATTTATCTGAAGGAAATGAAAACACTAAGTCAAAAAGATATCTGCACCCCCATGTTCATTGCAGCATTATTTACAACAGCCAAGATATGGAAGCAACCTAAGTGCTCACTGATGGATGAATGGATAAATAATGTGGTGACAACATGGATGGACCTTGAGAGCATTATTCTAAGTGAAATAAGTCAAACGAAAAAAATACTATATGATCTCATTTACATGTGGAATCTAAAATCAAAATAAAGCAAAACATTAAACAATAATAAGAAAAAAAATAAAGAAAAAAATAGCTCATGGATATAGAGAACAGATCGTTGGTTGCCTGAAATGGGTGAAGGGGGTCAAATTATACAAATTTCAAGTCATAAAATGAATAAATCATGGGGATGTAATGTACAGCATAGTGACTGTAGTTAATAATACTGTATTGCATATTTGAAAGTAGCTAGGAGATGGATCTTGAAAGTTCTCATCACAGGAAGAAAAATTTTTGTAGCTATCTATGGTGACGGATGTTAACTTGACTTATTGTGGTGCTCATTTCACAATATATACAATATTGAATCATTCATTATATTGTACACCTGAAACCAAGATAATGTTAAAAGTCAATTATAACCCAATAAAAAAATGTATTGGAAACAATGATCCATGTATGTCGTGTAATTAGGAAAATAAGATATAGTACCAGAGACATTCTGGTAGACAGATTTGTGACCACAGATAAACAATTTAAGCATCTTTCTGCCACTTTTTTTAGGAAATCAAGTGTAACCATTTCCTAATGTTGAGAAATTATTCCAAGTGACTTGGAACCTATGGGTTGCAGTGTAATCACACATATCTCCATTAAAAATTGTAAAAGTCATTCTGTTTGTAAGGGTTTTTGTTTTTTGTAACTTTTTAAAGGTCATTTTGTTTTAAAATATAAAACTGAACCACACACAAGGTATATATATAATAACATATGGGGGCTGGCTCGGTGGCACAGCACTTAAGTTTGCACGTTCCGCTTAGGCAGCCCGGGGTTTGCTGGTTCGGATCCCAGGTGCAGACATGGCACCGCTTGGCAAGCCATGCTGTGGTAGGTGTCCCACATATAAAGTAGAGGAAGATGGGCACGGATGTTAGCTCAGGGCCAGTCTTCCTCAGAAAAAAGAGGATTGGCAGCAGTTAGCTCAGGGCTAATCTGCCTCAAAAAAATAAATAAATAACATGTATACTTGCATATGCACAGACTGTATCTGGATACATAAACACTGAAAACATTCTTTACCTGTAGGAAGGCAACTGGGTGATTTGGGGACATTAGTGAGATGGAAATTCTTTACTATTGCTTTGTACTTTCTGAATTTTGAATGCTGTGGATGTATTATCCATTTAATAAATAAATACAGTTATTTTTATCAGTAATAATAATCCAAATTGTCATTGCACTATAACATTCTCTACCTTGTTTGATGCTACATAATTGGTTTTAGAAGATTCAACTAAAATACAGTGCAACAAAGAATATCAACCTCATTGCTTTATAATTCCAGTTCTCATGTTATCTTGAAAATAATAACAGTATTTTTTTCTGTTTCCCACACACAAAGAAAATATAGGTGTCCCCCCCTTATCCACGAGGTTTATGTTTCAAGACCCCTAGTGGATGTCCGAAACCGTGGATAGTGCTGAACCCTATATATACCATGTTTTTTCCTATACATACACACCTATGAGAAAGTTTAATTTATAAATTGGGCACAGTAAGAGATTCGCAATAATTAATAATAAAATAGAACAATTCTAACAATATGCTGTAATAAAAGTTACTGAAGATCTTAGCAACCCCAGTATACAATTTTTTTCTTTCCTCATAAAGTTGAGAACTTTCACCTTTCACTTAAAGGGACCACTTTGTGACTTCTCTTTGGCACGTCCAGATTGCCAGCATCGCTACTCTTGTGCTTTGGGGCCATTATTAAGTCAAATAAGGGTTACTTGAACACAAGAAAGTGATACTGGCGTACTGTGACAGTCAGTCTGATAAGCAACACAGCTACGGAATGACTAATGGTGGAGTAGCATATACACTGCTGGACAAAGGGATGATTCACATCCTGGGAGGGATGGAGCAGGATGGTTGAGACTCCATCACACTACTCAGAACAGTGCACACTTTAAAACTTATGAATTGTTCATTTCTGGAATTTTCCATTTAGTATTTTCAGACTGCAGTTGACCACAGGTAACTGAAACTGCAGAAAGGGAAACCATGGATAAAGGGGGACTGCTGTATGCTCAATAACATTCGTAATCAGGTAAATGTAAATTAAAACAACGAGATGCCATTTTTCTACATGTGAGAGGAGTTACGAGGAAGTGCTTCAAGGAGTGCAAACCAGGGTAGGGTTCTGAGGCGGTCAGAGAAGACCACACATCAGCTCATACTTGAATAGTTATGAAATAGAGTAAGGAGTAGTCACACAGAAAAGCAGCGGTAAGGGCATCCAGGAAGAGGCCACAGCAAGGACGAGAGGAGTGTGGAGGAGCAGGCACTTTGGGGATCCTGGGAGGGCAGGTGGCTGACCACGTGAGTCCGTGAAGGAATCGCAGGAGGAGATGTGGTAGAGGAGGTGGGAGCCAGCTCACGGAGGCCTTGTATGCTTTCTAAGTACCATGACCCAACGAAGGGAACTGGCCTTCGTGGAGGACCGGCTGACTCCAGGGCCGGCTCAGGGGAAGGACAAGTTAAACCCGGAATATCTTGTGCCAGAGAGTAAGAAAGTACTAAAACATTGATGGGGACATGTCAAAAGGTAGACAAGCTAGTATGAAGCACCACCCACTAGTCGAATGTGGGACAATTTGAGCATCAAACTACATAAAGACAGTAAAGGATTAGAACCCATTGTCAAAAACAAGCAGTGAATAACCCATAATCTATCCAACCATCCACCTATATGCAAAAGTACAAATGTAACAAACAGAAGAGGGAGAGAAAAGAAAGCTCCTCTTTCTATAAAACACCAATTAATAAATGTAGAGGACATTGGAAAATCAGCAGCCTGCATCATTTAGTAACATCTGATTCAGAGTCATCAATGTGCACATTAGGTGAAAGTTTATGGTCTTAAAGCATCTCCCCACAAATTATTATTAACCACAAAGGGAAAAATTATACCCTTATAGTGGAAAAACCAGGCAGGCGACACCTTAATGAACTCAGTGATCAAAGTTCATGAATTACCCAGAATGGGGCAAACTGTCATCCTGGGCTCTGGTATCGTTGAAGAGGAAAAAACAACCATGAATGAGGAAAACCTCCCACTATATAAGAACTTAAAACTGTAGGTTTGTGCATTTTACTCTTTTGCTCCCCACTCCTCTGAAAAATCATGGGTGAGAGTGGAGAACCAAGACTAGGCTAGGATTTCCTCATAGATGGGGAAATTTGTAACAAAATACAGAAAAATCACCCAATATATTGGAATTGGTAGGTAGTTCTCTTCCAAAGGCAGAAAAGTCTTTGCAGGGAATTTTCTTCCCAGCCACAACAGAAGATAAAGAATAAATTGCTTTTAAACTTCTGCAACTACAGAAGTAACTTGAAATTGATGCTTTTAATTTACTTCTAACTGTGTGGATAAGGGCAGAATCAGACAAGGATGTCTTTCTCATCCTGTAACAATTGGAAAGAAAAATGAGTGCAGTCAAGGTGAAGGAGGCTATTAGCTACTTCACATTACCTGATTATCTCTACTGATTACTACCTGGGGCACCATCTGTCCTACCACCACCAAGCCCCAGTGGGAGGAGGCCTGGTGGGGCTGGCCTGGCAGCTGGGGCGAAAGGCAGGGACACCTTGGCTCTCAGGTTTGGCATAGCCCAAGGGAGAGCAGCCAAGTCCTGTCTGAAGAAGAGGACAGAGGCTGCAACCGGCAGACCCATCCAACTTAGTCATGGTGAGAGAGTGGAAGGGAAGTTTCAGAAGCTGAGCTCCATGGTGCCAAAGGGGTGTCAGAGACAAGATGGAAGGTAGCAAGCAGGGGCAAGGAGGGGTGGGGAATGGATTGGAGCGGCAAGGGGGATGGTCTGGATAAGGGCGTAAGACGGGGAACCATGCTCAAATTAGCATGGATGGTCTTTCTAAAAGGCCTGTGGATTCCATACCTTGCCTTGGGTAGTGGTTACACAGGTGTATATAATTTTAAAACTCATTGCACTAACACCTAAGCTAAGACCTTTGCTTTTATTGTATGTTAATTACACCTGAACTGCTAAAAAGCCCACAGGAAGTAAACACAGCCCGAAAGCCCACAGGAAGTAAA
>NC_060272.1:83564607-83579654 GCF_021613505.1 Equus quagga
AAAGCCCACAGGAAGTAAACACAGCCCGAAAGCCCACAGGAAGTAAACACAGCCCGAAAGCCCACAGGAAGTAAACACAGCCGGAAAGGTCTGCAGCTGACATCACAATCTTACCATAGCCTCATTGGACCTCCTTCACAAACACAAAAACAAGGTGCTGAGAGACTGCACTGCCCCCAAATCGCGACTGACATAAAGAAGAGAGTTTAACTGCAAAATACTTTGGGGCCTTAGTGTAAATAAAAGTGTCCCAGATGCAGTGGATTCTGCTCTTTGGTCAGACTGTAACAGATGTAATTTCTTTTGTACCAGTGGGTCTCTGGACCTTGTGAGAAGCCAGGAGGAGGGACAGAAATTAGTATGGACAATAATTTAAAATACTATCTCCCTGTGAACGAAAGAAGCTGAGAAATCTATGTTTAATGAAAAAAAGTTTGCATTCCTTAGCATGGATAAAGGCTGTACCTTCTAGAAACAATGGTAGGATACAAAAAAAATACACAAAATCAATAGCTTCCCTGCCCACCAGCAATGACCAGTTAGAAACCGTACTGGAGAAGAAAGGCCCGTTCACAACTGCAGCAAAGCCATGAACTGCCTCACAGGACACCTGCGACGGCGCATTCACCGGAGGACGGAAGACAGACACAGATCGAAAGATACACCTTTTCTTTCGCAGAAATTCAACATTTAAGGAAATTCAACATTGTAAATACATACATTTTCCTCAAGTTAATCTAGAAATTGAATGCTACCTGAGGCAAAATCACAGAATTTAAAAAGATGTAAGAATACAGAAAAAAATGTACTTCAATTATGAAAAATTTCAAACACTGAAAAAAGTAGAGACAATGAAAAAACAAATAACCATTATCAGAATCCAACAATTCATAATACTTTGCCACAGTTGTTTCATTCATAGACAGAATGAGATATAGAGGGTAGATTTACTGAACCATTTTAAAGTCTTACACTCTAATACTTTATCCATAAATTCCTCAGAATGCATCTTCCTAGATGTATAGTCAGTTTGGGATGCTATAACAAAATAACCATAGACTGAGTAGTTTAAAAAACAGACTTTTATTTCTCACAGTTCTAGAGGCTGGGAGTCCAAGATGAAGGTGCTGGCTGATTGGCTCCTGGTGAGGGCTCTCTTCCTGGCTTGCAGACAGCTGTCTTCTAGCTCTGTCCTCAGATGGTGGGGAGACAGCTCTCTCCCTTCCTCTTCTTACAAGGATGCTAATCACAACATGAGGGCCGCACCTTCATGACCTCATCTAAATCTAATTATCTACCAAAGGTCCATCTAAAACACCATCATCTTGGGGGTGAGGGGTGGAGGGTTAGGGCTCCAACATATGAATTTTGGGGGGACATAATTCAGTCCATAGTATCAGAATAAAGCCATTCTCCTACATAACCACATTACTCTTATCAGACCCAAAACACTTACCAGTATTTCCCTAATATCACCTAAAACCCAGTCCATATTCAAGTGTGTCCAGTTGTCCTAAACATGTTGTTTATAGCTCGTTTGTTCAGACCAGAGACTATGCATTGCATTTGGTTGTTATGCCTCTTAAGGCTCTTTTCATTTATCACAGCTCCCTTCACCCTAGTTTTTTTCCACAAGATTTACTTGTTGAAGAGACAGAGTTTGTAGAAAGCCCTGCATTAGGGACCTGTTAGGTTGTTTGCTTATAAGTCATGTTGATGAAATCAAAATTGGGATGAGTTTATTATGAGCCAGATCTGAGGGGTAGCTGGAGGCCTTCCTTCCCCAAGGAAGGAAGGGCACCCAAGAGGTGCGGTGTACAGAGTGGTTATATACTGTCTTACAACAAAGAGCATGCATCACATGTGATAGGCATGACCCTCTCGCAATAGTCACGAGATTGCACAGCTATTCATGCAGCAGGGTAGCAGGTCTGCTGTCTGGATGGACACAGCAGAGTGGGTGCAGCAATCAGTTCCTAGCCTAGGGAGAGATGCTTATCCTTAAGGAAATGCCAATGTAGGGGAAGTTGCATCTTTATCTTAAGGCCATTTGTTCTTGTCTTTGGGACACAGCAAATGCTCAAAGCATGCTCAACTGCCACATCAGGCCCTTTTGGAAAAACAAGGTCAGGCCGAATTAGTTTTACACCAAATGGCTTCCTCATATACTCCAGTATATCTTATTGCTTGTCATTTGTTTATCAGTCATTTAACTTGTCCCTATACTCCCCTTATTTCCTGTAAACTTAAGTCAGATCTCAAGACTTGATTAGATTCAGGGTAAACATTTTGGCTCTACTATTCTATTGGTGATACTGTGTTCATCAAGAGACACATAATGTCTTTTTGGCTCACTCTCTAGCGAGGCAAAGTTTGATGTCTGGTTTAAGGTGGTGATAGCTACACTATAAAAATATGTTTGGAAAAGAAAAACAGTGAAGAGGAAGTTACCCCACTTGACACCTATCCATACTATAAAGCTACTATAATCAAAATAGTGTACATAGACGTAGAAATAGACAAAAAAGATAAACAACAAAGAATAGAGGGGCCGGCCCCATGGCTGAGTGGTTGGGTTTGCACACTCCACTTCGGCAGCCTAGGGTTTTGCCAGTTTGGATCCTGGGTGTGGACATAAATAGCACAGCTCACAGAGCCATGCTGGGGCAGCATCCCACATAGCACTACCAGAAGGACCTACAACTAGAATATACAACTATGTATTGGGGGACTTTGGGGAGAAGAAGAAGAAGGGGAAAAAAAGAAGACTGGCAACAGATGTTAGCTCAGGTGCCAATCTTTAAAAAAAAAAAATAGAGACTAGAATCAGGCCACAGTACATATGAGAGCTGTACATATAAGAGGGTAGCATTTCAAATTGATGGGGAAAAGATGAGCTATATCATAAAAAAATAGATCCCCACTTTATCCTATATCCTCCAAATAAATTCCAGATAGATTAAAGAGCTAAACATAATAACATCTCTAAAAGAAACAGGAGAAGATAAAGAATACTTTTAAAATATTGGGATGGGAAAAATAAGATACAACACCTAGAAGCCTTAAAAAAAAGATTGGTAAAATTGATTTAACATTAAAACACATAAAACTTTTATAACACCATGAATAGAATAATATGAGAGAAGAATAGATAGGTAATTTCAGCAAAGGTTGAGGGCTGATATCCATAATATATAAACAGCTCCCACCAATCTAAAAGGAAATGAAAACAAATAGAGATATGAGCAAAGGACATGAATAAGAAATTCTTTGAAAATATGCTGAAAACATCTAATGAGTACTTGATAATCTGCTCAGCTTCAATAGTGGTCAAAGAAATGCAATAAAAATAACAGTGAGATATCATTTTTTACCCTCAAACTTAAAAATATTGATTATATCCAGTGATTTTAAGGGTATGGGGAAAAAATATACCCTAAAACATTGTTGGTATTGTCAACATTTAAGGGTGAATACCCTTTGATCCAGCAATTCCATCTCCTGTGGATACACATGTGTTAGGGTATTCATTGCAGCATTGCTTGTAATAGTACCCACTCGCCCCAACACAACCTGTGTCCATCCAGAGGAAAATAAATTATGGAAAACATACAGCGAAACCTATGCAGCCAGTACAGAGAATGAAGTTGGCCATAAGGACTGACAAGGAAAATTTTCAAGATGCAGTATTATGTGAAAAAACAGTTCGCAGAACAACATACCCAGTATGAACCAATTTATTTTTTTAAATTTGTCTTTTTATCTAAATACATACTGTTAAAGGAGGTTATGAGGGTAGGACTGGAGTGTGAGGGCGCAGGGGTACTTCCTTTTATATATATAATATTTCTATATATTTAATTATATTTATTATATATAAAAATATATATATTTCTGCTTTTTATTTAAATTTTTGGGATAAAACCAAAGAGAAAGAAAAATTTCTTACTCCAGAATCTTTGAGGTAGGGGCTGGCCCCGTGGCCGAGTGGTTAAGTTCACACGCTCCGCTGCGGCGGCCCAGGGTTTCACCAGTTCAAATCCTGGGCGCCAACATGGCACCACTCATCAAGCCACGCTGAGGCAGCATCCCACATGCCACAACTAGAAGGACCCACAACTAAGGATATACAACCATGTACCAGGGGGCTTTTGGGAGAAAAAGGAAAAATAAAATAAAATCTTTAAAAAAAAAGAAGAATCTTTGAAGTAAAAGCAACTATCACAAAATAAGACCTAGATTTAAGAAGCTAATAATAAGGATGTACATGAGCATGTGCATTCGTGGAGTCTTGGTAGAAGCATTTAGCCAAGGAGAGTATAAATGTACTGATCTTCATGTATCATTTTCCATTTCTCCCAGATTACAAAATTCTACTCCATTGGCATACTGAATATTCCACCGTGTGTCAAACGCGTGCAGCATTTTTCAAAAGCTAATGTGAGAGCAGGAGTTTGGTACTGCTCACTCAGTCCCCTAGGCACAGGCCTCTTTGGCTTTGGGGTGAAAGCATCCTCAGTCATACTGTGATCACAAGACTCAAAATAACCAGAATTCTCCCCATTCTCTCCCAGACCTCCACCACAGCATTCCATTTATTATTTTTTTTCCTTCTTCTTCTTCTCCCAAAGCCCCTCAGTACATAGTTGTATATTCTAGTTGTAGGTCCTTCTGGCTGTACTATGCGGGACGTGGCCTCAGCATGGCTTGGTGAGCCATGTCATGTCCACACCCAGAATCTGAACCAGTGAACCCTGGGCTGTCGAAGCACAGCACGTGAGCTTAACCACTCGGCCATGGGGCTGGCCCCCTCTATTTATTTTTATTTTTTTGTGGGAGAAAGTATACATAACCAAAAAATCAAATTAACTTCAGGAACATTGTTTTAAAAATCCACAGTGTTAGCATCTGGTCTGATGTCCAAAAAAAATTAATCAGAACTTATGACATTTACACAACTATAGAGGTTATTCAACTTCAGAAACCCGCCTACCCGAAGAAAGCCCTTCAAACTCTGTTCTCAATCTGTGAAGAATGGTGCTGGCCCCAAGAAAAGAGCCATGGGCTTCCAAACCCTCACTGTAACACATGGGATAACTGCCTTGACCTGGCAAGTGAGGGATTCCTCACGGATAAAATGAGAGCAATAACATCTATCAGGGCATGCGTGTTGTTAAAAAGAAACAACAGGCCCAAAATGGAGTCATTTGCCCCCTGACAGCAAACCAAGACTAACCTAACTGCAGTTACAACCCCAGGAAGGTCAGTGTGGAATTTTCTGGTCAGCACCAAGGAAGCAATGCTTTCTATTCACGAGGTAATCTGCCACGTAAACCCCTTCAGTCCCCCTTAGGTAGGTTAACAAAGCCTGAAATAATCTTTTGTTTATGATTTCCTCATCTTGCCTTTAAAACTCTTTCCCTTTCTGTAGCCCTTTGGAGCTCCTCTCTACTTGCTGGATGTGATGCTGCCCAATTCATGAATCATTCAACAAAGCCAATCAGATCTTTAAAATTTACTTGGTTGAATTTTTGTTATTTAACAGATTTAGCAGCAGTGACAGGATCCAAAGTGAGCTTCTAATGGCATTTGGGGCTGAGGAGAAACACAGATGTAGAACCCAAGAACCTCTTCGTGACTTCACTGCCTTTCTCATCATTTCCAAAGGCCATAGCTAAGTTTCCCTTGGTTCTGAGCTCCACTCTCTTTGAGTTGAGCTCCCAGTCAAATTGGCTTTCCAGTCAGTTCCCCATTTGTTTAGAAACCCAGCCCTTGGTGTCCCCAGAACCCCAGATTCCATGCCGGGAACCGCTGGTGGCAGCTGCAATCCCCTCCTTGTTTGGAATCAGTCTGCAGTCCCTGTTTGTTGAGGTTGGCTGGTTCAACCCTTTCCCAGGTGCCCAATTCAACACTGGGAATTGGTAGTGGTTACCGGCTGGAGTGGGACTATGCCCAACTTAAAAACTGGACTGGGTCCGATTTCAGCTGGACCGGGTCCAATGTGAGGCCCTGGGTGAATAACATTTTATCTTAAGTAAAAAACGGGATCCTTAAAATCCAAGGAGTGGAGTATGCCGCCTTCCAGCACAGCTGCTTATTTTATATCTAAGGACTGTGATCCTGGGAGCTGTAAATAACTACAAAAATGGCAAAATCTTACTAAAGACAACCTAAAAGTTTTGTGTTCTGGGAGCTTGGTTTGGTAGCTATCAGGTTGGAGGCTCCAAAATACGGCCAGACAGAAATGTGAGTTGCAGCCCATTTGCAGCCAGATATGGCTGGACAGCAATGTGGGCTGAACTCCATTCATGGCCAACGGTCCTGCCCAGCTGCTGCTGGCACTCGGGAAATTACAAGGGCGGTTAGAAGGAACACTTCAACTAGATAAGATCATTTAAGAAGTACACTTAAAAGGAAGAGTTCCCAAATTAAACAGAATGGGATACCTATTTTAATTGATATGTGGAAGCTTCCAAAAGGCTTCAAAATTCCAAAATAGCTTCATTGAAAGATTTGTTGTAAAAGGCTAATGAAAAAAGCCCAATAAAAAAATTTAGCTGCCTGTTTAAAAGATTCTGAGGGGCCAGCCTGGTGGTGCAGCAGTTAAGTTTGCACATTCCGCTTTGGCGGCCCAGGGTTCTCCAGTTTGGGTCCTGGGTGCGGACATGGCACTGCTTGACAAGTCATGCTGTGGCAGGCATCCCACTTATAAAGTAGAGGAAGATGGGCATGGATGTTAGCACAGGGCCAGTCTTCCTCAGCAAAAAGAGGAGGATGGGTGGCAGATGTTAGCTCAGGGCTAACCTTCCTCAAAAAAAAAAAAAAAAAAAAGGATTATGGCCTTGCATCTCTAGGAACTGTTATCTAGCTCATCAACAATTCCTAAAACTGAAGGAAAAAGGCCATAAAAACGGCCATAAGAGCAGCCTTGCCCAAAATCTAGCATCTTGTCTTCTCCACAAATATTAGTAAAAAGGCTTAAAAAAATTTTGGATTCATAACTAGGGAGCTTTATATTACTGTACCTGATTCATGGAATTAATTTTAAAAGAATGGCTGTGGAGAATCCATGTATGTGTGTCTATATGTATCTTATATATGTGTGATATTTTACCTCTGGATGGTATGGACAAAATTAAGAGCTCTGTTTAATTGGCTTAAAGTAAGTGCTTACATAAATTCTAAATGTAATAGAAATTAACCCAATGTCTTTCAAGTTAACATGAGACAAATTAATCTTTGGTAAACAAAAACTTGTTTAAGTTTGTTGGTTTGATTGCAATAGGCATGTCTTTAGAGTTGTCAATATTTGGTTATGATGCAGACATGCCTGGGTTTAGCAGTCAAATATGTTCTTGTTATCTGTTACAAATTCATCAGCACAATAATAGCTTTAAATGATAGGTAATTTTGTCTAATGTCTCATGAAATGTTTGTGGATGATCTGAACATAATTGTTGGAAACAAATGATTAGGTAGATAAAAATGGGTAAGAGTTTGTGAGTACAATAATTATGTTTTATGGTCTGAATACTTGAAAAACAGCTTTCAAATTCTTTTTGGTAACTTAAAACTTTAGAATTTTGCTAAATTAAGTTAAATGATAAAAACTTGAGTATCTGGGTCATTTTCAAATATGATAAAATACTGAAACATTATTGCAAAACATATCTAAGTTTATCTACTTTTGGCTTCTTATTACAGAGAAACTACAAAGTGTTTGGGTCTATTAGTAAACACATCTTGTATTTTACTGAAAGATTGTAGTACAAAGGTAATATGTTTTTAGAAATTATAAAAGGTATTTATAAATTTGCCCCAAAATACTAATGTAAAAGAAAGTTTATAATTGCTTACTTAGTTTTTACTTAGAAATTAAGGTCTGTAAGGGTTAAAAGTTCTAACTGATATACATAAAGCTACTAAAAATTAATAAGGAAAACAGTTCTGTATACAAGGAAAGTAAAATATGTTTTTGGTAAAGAATGTATAAAGAGGGGGCTGGCTCAGTGGCGCAGCAGTTACGTTCTCACGTTCTGCTTCTTGGTGGCCCAGGGTTCATCGGTTTGGATCCCAGGTGCAGCACGGCACCGCTTGGCATGCCATGCTGTGGTAGGTATTCCATTTATAAAATAGAGGAAGATGGGCATGGATGTTAGCTCAGGGCCAGTGTTCCTCAGCAAAAAGAGGAGGATTGGCAGCAGTTAGCTCAGGGCTAATCTTCCTCAAAAAAAAAAAAAAAAAGAAAGAAAGAATGTATAAAGAATGGAAGTATTTTTGTTCGTTGGGTTAAGAAAAACAAATTTGTCCTAAAGTACTAGAAAGGAAGAATGAAAGCATGGGACAAATTCTGAATGTAAAAAGAAAGTTATAGAATGTTTCTGAAAGATAAAGTCTGAAAGTTTTATGCCTGGTCAATTTGGCTAAAATTAAAGTAAATCCAATTAAGTAAATGAATTCTAATGAAAAGTAAGCTGGTACACGAATTAGAATTTGGCTTTCTCTTTCAAAAGGATATGCTCCATTTGCCCTTGACTGTTTCACAGCGACAAGATCAGCAGACACTTGATCTTGTTTGACAAAGTGTTTTAAAATCTTTTGCTATTTCTGACAAGCTCCTCCCACCTCCCCACAAATATTCAAATCCTGAATAAATGCTTTCTTTTGACCTGGAAGAAAGAAGAGAATTTCTCTCAGGAATTTCAGAGGGCCCCTGAGACTTGTCAAAAAAATTTGTTCTTGTCCTATAAAGGGGGGGGATACTAATTAGGCTTGTTTGGAATGCTAAATTGCATGGGAAGCTTTGTCAAGTAAACAATGATAAACCTTCTTCAGTTATATTGTGTAGGTAAAGATTATTCACTATTTCAACCCTGCTACCTTGCTTCCAACATCACAAGGGGAATAAACCACGATTGCATTCTATTATTTAATTTGGTTTACAGATGGATCTTACTTAAACTATAAGCAAGGATGTTATAAATCTGGATATGCTGTCCAGCCTCAAGAATGCCTGCTACTTTCTATTAACTCTGCTAACCCACTAAGAGGTTTCCTTCTTTAAGCTCAAGAAATTGCCGTGAAAGAGAAGAAAGAAAGGTGGCAACAAAAGGGGGGAAACAATACTTTTGGAAACTTTCTCCCACAGTGGCTCATAAAGCCCATACTCATTGTGCTATATGTCCCAAATATAATCTAGGGAAAGTATTTCATGAGTCACAAGGCCACTTTCCCCTTCCTAAGGGACCCTTTGAGGTATAACAATTGGACTTTGTCTAAATGCCACCATCTCAAGGATAAATATATTGTAATGATCTGTATGTTCTCATGTTGGGTTGAGGCCTTTCCTTCAGAAGAGTGATGGCTTTAGGTAAATTATTATTGAAAAGGATAATTCTTGTTTGAGGAATTCCTACTGAGTTACATGGTGACCAGGGAACTCATTTCACTAACAAATAATTAAATCTATTTGTAACATTTGGCCAATAATGCAGCATTTCCATTGCACTTACTATCCCTGATCCTCAGGATTGGTGAAAAGAACTAACAGCATAATCAAAACTTCATTGGCAAAGCTGTCAGAAGCATTTAATCTCTCATGGCCAAAAGCTCTTCAATCTTAGATCTACACCGTTTGGTAAGCATTGACTGTCTCCTTTCGAGATAATGACTGGATGGCCTATGAAATTAGATGAGGAAATATAAGAACCAACTTTGCTTAAGGGAAATATTACATTGTAATCAGGGTCCCATCGATATGATTAAATGAAAGGTTGGTAGCTGATTCTTTTCACAGAGCTCCCAGACCTTAAGGATCATGGACTATAACCTGGAGAATTTATTTATCAAAAAGGCATCAAATAAAGGACTCTGCAGCCTGTTGGAAAGGACCATATCAGGAGGAGAAGAAGACAGTATCTGTTGTAGACAGCTGTCCCAAGACTCTGGACCAGGCCTGTATTCCCAACCTTGTGTCTCTGCATTTAAACCTTCCTGATGCTTAAACTGTATACCTATTTTATAATTGTTCCATTTAAGGTTTCAAAATACTATCATACTTAAACAAAGTGGCTGATTTGGAACAGACTGGTCTTGAAGGCCAGGCATTTATCGGGTGGCTCCTAATGGAACTCAATGGTTATGGGGAACAAATCTCTGGCCTTGGCTACTGCCTGGATGCTAAAACACTGCACCCTGAGCTTCCTTGGATGCAGGGAAGGATTCAGACTGAGCTAGCATCTGTTGCCAGTCTCCCTCTCTTTAACGCCAGGTGGGCTCATTCAGTGTTCCACTGGTATGACCACAGAGCAACTAGCTATAGTTGTTCCTTTGGGGCTAGAGGATGCCATATCACACACAGAAGTCCTTAACAGTAGTCAAACAGGAATAGCCTTATTAGATACTGAAATGTCTTTAAGAAGAAAGGCTGTCCTTCAAAATAGAATGGGCTTAGATATTCTTACAGCCTCCCAAGGTGGTACATATAAGTTATTCAAAGTGAATGCTGTATTTTTATACCTGAGGACTTTTCCAATGTGTCATCTCTGCTAAAGCACACAAAGAAAACCAGGCGAATGCCTTAAGCAATCTTATACCTGGTCTTGATTTGTTTAGTTGGCTCCCTTCCAACATTGGCTTCCATTTGCAACCTGGATTGCAATTCCTATTTCTATTCCTCCTTGGAATTCTTGTATTGGTCATAATATTCAAACTAATTACTGTTTTCACAGTATTGTATGACTGGCATGCAAGCTAGAGTAATGATTACTCAGCAAGTTGAGATGGTTGATTGATCCTACAACCCTGAATGAATCCCCTTTTATTAAGGCTATGCCTAAGAATTCTTTTTAAGCTAATCCTTTAAAGTATTGGATTACCTGTTCTACGATTGTTATGAACAATGTAACTATAAGAAGTCATGTAAAGGCACATATGCAATGTTTGTGTGATAATCCAAAAATAATTGACAAGTTACATAGCCTCTGAAACACTTCCTCTGTTAATATATACCTCTACGCTTGTCCACTATATCTGACTATTTCCCCCCAATGTGGATAACTGGGCAAATCAATGAAATAAAAGCCTAGCACTGAGGGATCTGATGGACCCAGGGCAGGCAGCAACCACCCTTGCACCCAGGGACAATATTTTGATCAGCAATGCTTTCTACTGAAAGATTATTGATCAAAAGAGGAAAATAAAAAGAGATTTTCACATATTGATGTATATGGGGTAACTATTCAAGTTCAAAACCGATTCAGCTTGAACCAGAAAGCCTGACTTACGGCCCATCAAACATACATTGTACATCTGCTTATCCATTAAAGTAAGCAATCTCTCTTGAGATAAAGAATGCATACTTCCCCTCCTAGGCCCTATTTGTAACAATGCCCTATTGATAACACGAGGATTAGTCCCTTTCCTGGCATCAGGGTCATGTTGACCCGCTGATTTGCAACTGAATACCTCTTTGAAAATGTATCCTGGGTGTGTTTACTGTATCCTCTTTGTTCTAAAAAGATATAAAACTGTACTGAAAGCCATGCTTCTCTGGAATGCCTTCTAAGGCCTTCCTGGGTTATAATCCTCACTCTGGCTCATAATAAACTCACCCCAATTTTGATTTATAGGTTGGTTATGGATTATTTGTGCTGACAAACTTCAATGTGTATACTTAGCATATGGATTCCCTATTCCCAAGAATGGAAGATATTTCCCCAGCATTACAAAGTATAATCATACACCTTCTCTCCTAATGATGTTATATTAACAAAACCATAAAATTACGTTTGTAAAACATGAAGATGTTTAAAACAGTATACTTATCTGTATGTTACGGAACCAGGTTCATTTTTGCCTGCCACCCACAAAGCCAAGCACAGAGATGACGAAAGCAGAGGGAGAGTTTACTCACAAGGCACCATGCAAGGAAGCGAGAGCATGAGCCTCAAACTCACTTCCCCAAAAATAGGACTCAGGGATATTTATCAGATGGGGGCAAGGTGGTCTGACACGTGGAGAGAGGTGACTGGAGGTGAGAAGAGGTGACCTAATTGATGATTTGCACAAGTGTAATCAGACTTCATGGCTCCTCATAGGACCCATGTTCACAAAATGGCAGTGTTAGCATGATCTGAGGGTGGAGTTTTTAGCCTCTTGTGGACGAAAATAATCCATAACCAATCTATAAATGAAAATTTGGGTGAGTTTATTCTGAGCTTAAATTTTAGGATTATAACCTGTGAGAATCTTTCCACAAAGGAACAGAGCACTCCAAAGAAGTGGGGGTACATAGGGTGGTTATATACCCTCAAAGAGGGTGTTTCACATATGATTGAAATGTCCCTCCCACAATAGTCACAAGATTGCCCTGTCTGCACAGCCCTTGATGGACACAGCAGGTAGTGGGTCTGCTATCTTCCTGGGGGTAGCAGGAGGCAAGTCTATTGTCTTGAGCTGCTCGGTCACAGGCGAGCGCAGCAATCAGCTTCTAGCCTAAGGAAAGATGCTTAATCCTTAAGGAGACGCCAATGTTGGGAGGGGGAGGGAAGTTGCACCTTTATCTCAAGGGCCTTTTGCTCTTGCCATAGGGAATCTCTAAAGCAGATATACAATGCATGCTCAAAGGCCTCAGTCAGGCCCTTTTGGAAAGACAAGGTCAGGCCGAATTAGGTTTACACCAAAATGGCTTCCTCACATATTCCAATATATCCTATTACTTGCCATTATTATTTGACACTCCTGATGTCTAAAGGTCGCCTATCCAACATCTACGCAGGCCCAGTTGATGGGTTGGTGGTCTCAACCGGCCTGAAGTGCACAAGGAGTTCTAATTCCTGAAAAACAGCTCACACACCCATTACCATGGTGACCCAGGCTCCGGGAGATGTTATCTATAGGAGCCTAGTGGGAGTCTGATAGCGTATGGCCTAAACAGCATGGTCAACAATGGGTGGGTTAAACAGCTAAAACTATAACCAGTAATTGCAAAAAGGAAAAAAGCTTTAGTTCCTAGCTACTTAATCATCAATGGCTAACTCTCTGCCGGTTTCATGTATTTATTACACTTTTTTCTTTCATTGAAATCATATTCATTTTGTTAGAATTTCTAGCCCAAACATTATATTCGAAGGTGAGAGCAAACAAAGTGATATAAGTGAAGTTCTTGACACTTTAATCTTAGTTTGACATTTAGATGAGTCACTCTCAAATAAATAGAATGTCATGGGATACCTGAATTTCTTTAATTCTGAGGAGCCAAGCGGACAATTCCCATGTAACATGTATTCAAAACAAGACTTGTTTGGATGCTAACTAGAGTTACGTGGTAATCATTTTCAATATATTCAGATACCAAATCATTGTGCTGTACACCTCCTCCTGGTCAGAACAGGGGACCTGGTCCCCATGGCTTCTGCTACCGAGACTCATTTGCACAGCACTTCACAGCCTCCCAAGCCTCTTGCTTCTTTGCTGCCCCTACAGACAAACACGTAGTCCATTTTTAACCTAAGGCCTTCACTAATTTCCTTATGGGAAACAAGGGAAGAATGAAAATGACTACTAAGCTTCTGGTCTACCTGGCTGATCTCTAGTTCCAGACTGTTCCACTGAGACTGTCAGGCAGAATTCTCTTTCCCCAGCCCCCTTTCCTCCTTAATTAGCAGGACTTAAGGTAAAGGCCTTCAACAATAGAAGTCCAATAGCCCCTCAGGGAAGTACTCCGTCAAAATTTGCATTTCTGAGAGGCTTCCAGGGGGACTGACTCAAATTCATCTTTCTCTTCCAGAGGCTGGCTGTAATTGTGGAACTGCAGGATAAAACGTTAAAATGCAGGCGAAAAATTAGGAATAGCTTGCAAGATGTACAATTTTGGGCTAAGAAATCTAAAGACTGCCCTCCAAACTTTTCACCCTCTTAAACACTACCGTGTACATTTATTTAAAGGCCCTCCAAAATGATAGTTTTGCTTAAGTTCCAGAAAGATCAGACAGTATTTTAACCAAGTAGAAAAAGGAAGAGGTATGACTCTACAGTTTGCAAGATAAAAGTTCAAGGATTAAATTCCCCACTTGCTTCAATAATTGGACCCATCGACACCTTAGGTAAGAAAAACACAGCAACTGGTGTATTACATTACTGAGTTAATGCGGGTACTGGATTCTGAGTTGAGGAACTACGAGGTGCAAACCTTTGCGGTATATATAGTGTTTCCACGGTAGTTTTATGGACTCCGTAAGAAGCCCTTGCTTGGTCTTTAAAGCTGGGCGTTGGACGACAAAAGGAACGGAGCTGATTTAAATAGTTTATCAGTTCTGAAATCAGCTCTACCTTAGTCTACATAGCGGCGACCAGCTCAATTAGTCCACACCCTCCTCCAAGCCGGCAGCCACGGCAAGGGGCCCTTTCACTTGGCGCGATTACAAGGAAAACCAATAAATACTTTTAAAAAATATACATGCCGAAGAACTGGAGTTAAGCTCCTAGCGTGGGGCTGTGTAAAGCTGTGGCGAGTCACTGAAGGAAGTTGGGGACTGGGGACCTGGCACTCGGGGAACAGAAGAAACAGGAAAGCTGGGGGCTGGCGGAGGGTCGCGAGCACACTTTTATCTCGGATTGGCTCAGACTTTCTTTATGGCGTCACCGGGTACCTGCCTGTAGCAAGGCCCCGTCCCCGTGACGTCACGCCTCGCTGGCCAATGGGAGGCCCGAGGCTGCGGGCCCTGAGGAGGGCTGCGGGCCCTTTTTGTGAATGAAGCTCCCCGGAACAGCCCTCCTGGGGGCCCCGGGAGCCGCGGCCCGCTGTGCTCGGCCGCCTCGGCAGCAGCGTCCGCGGCCGTGGTGGGCGCGCGCCGTGTCCCGGGCAGCGCCGACCGCCCGCCGCAGCACCGTCACCCCTGGGGGCGGGCTGGGGGCGCCCGCGGCGGCAGGAGGCGCTGTAGGCGGGGCTGCGGCGCGGTCCCGCGGCGGCCGCAGGAGGGAGCGGGGCGGGCGCGGTGGGCCCGGCCCCTCCTCCGGCTCCGGCTCCTGCGCGCCCGCCTCCCGCC
>NC_060272.1:83580054-83607110 GCF_021613505.1 Equus quagga
GCGCGGGGCCATGGTCGTGGCCCCCTGACGGGCCGCGGCCACCTCCATGAAGCGGAAGAGCGAGCGGCGGCCGAGCTGGGCCGCCGCGCCCCCCTGCTCGCGGCGCTGCTCCGCGTCCTCGCCGGGGGTGAAGAAGAGCCGCAGCTCCACGTCGCAGGAGCTGCACCGCCTGGACCAGCGGGACGACCTGTACCTGGACATCACCGGTGAGCCGGCGGGCGAGCGCGCGGCACCCTGCGCCGGGTCCTAGCGCGCCCGCCGGGCCGACCGCCTCCACCCCACCTCCACAAAAGCCCCGCCGGCCACACCCCCTGGGGAGCCCGGCTCCCCGGGAGCGCCCCTCTGCCCCGAGTTCCGCGCTGTGTTTGTTGCGAGCTGTAACTTTATCCGGTTTGCACGCTCCTACCCCGGCGAGACGGGCCGAGGGTCACCTTTCGGAAGCGCGGGCGTCAGCTCGGCGCCTGGGCTTTCTCTAAGTTCGGGCTGATCCCGCCCCCGGCCTGCCAGCTCGGTGGGTCCTCGCGGGAGTCGGCCTCGGGAGCGCCCGGAGGGCTCGCCGCGCGCGCGCGCTGCCCGCGGAGCTGCCCGGCCGCTGGGCGCTTGCCAGACCTCCCCGCGCCCAGGCCGTGAGTCCCGCCGGCGCGCTCGCCCCTGAGCGCGCACGTGAGCACCGGGGCCGCCCGCGGGGTCGTTCCCGTCCAGGGCTGCCAGGAGTGTGTCACGCTGGTGGCTGCTGAACCGGTCAGCGTGCTGAATGCCCAGGCTGGTCGCCTTTGAGAAATCGCAGCTAGCCAGAGCAGGTAGAAAAGAAGCCCTTTGATAGCCGTTTTATTATTAGTGCTGATTCTACCATTCTTGAAGACTAGTAAATCCAATTTGGCAGCTGTTGGGTTTGCCAGGATCGACACTGAAGCGTGTGAACGCATTAAATGTGACGATGTATGTGGAAACGCTTTGTAAACAGCATAACTGTCCACACTTTTGGGGGAATTTGCAGTCTGTTTTTGTGGCGCCGAACGTGTAAACCTCGGTGTGGGGTTTTTATAATCTCTTTCCCGCTCTGAGCCTTTGATAAACCGGGTGAACTGGAGTGGTCAGAACGTTAATTTAGAAAGGGGTGAGACAAACAGAAATTTACTAGAAATTATTTTCTAGGTTGATGGATAGTTGGAAACTAAGGTCCATTTAAAACAAAGCGGAGAGTAGAGCGGAGGGTCTCTCAGCGTTCGGTGGATGGCCCTTGGGGAAGGAGGAGGGAGGAGAAAGGGGTTGCCTTAAGTACCTGTCCCAGGCTGCCACCTGCGCAGGTCAGCGGCACACGCGTGGCGCTGTAGGAGATGAAGCCGGCTTCCTGAGGCTGAGACGAGGTCCCATCGCCGCCCCCGGAGATGGCCCCGCTGAGGAGGACCGGGGTGGAGGACACACATTCCTTAATGCCTTTTGTTACTTATAACTCTTCAAAGGAACTTTATTTAATAGCATTTAATTTTAGGGCAAGTAAGGCACTCATGGCACACAACTCTTAATTCTCGAGGTACGCAGGAGTATATAGTGAAAAGTTGGTCTCAGCCGCCGGGGGTCCTTCCCCAGAGGCAACTTATGTCCTGGTTTCTTGTGAATCCTTTCAGAAATAGAATCTGCGTGCATACACGTATATATACTATACCCAAGCGCCACACATACAAAATGTTTTGCACATTTTTTCTTCACAGTATTTCTTAGCAGAACGATTGTTCTGTATTAGTATATACAAAACTGCTTCATTTGATTTTAATTACTACTGCTTAGGCCAAGGTAGATAAAGTTTTAAAGTATAAAACCAAAGAAAAGTGTATGTGGATTTAAATGTATGTATGTTTTATGACTTGTTTAGACAGCTCCCTATTGATGAATATTTAGGTTGTCTCCAATCAAAAGGAGGTTTTTGGCAGCAAAGTCATTGGAGTAATTCTTCCATCTCCTTTATGGATTAAAAAAATGCGATGTGGCTGGCTTTCAGTGAGGCAGTGAACAATGAGTTAACTTCAGAAAATATCACCAAGCAGAATATTGAGGAAAGAGTTAGTGCATTATATAAAATCAAAATGCTGTTATTTATAACCCCAGGTAATGGAGCGATCCAGCCTCAATATAAGATCACTCTGATGTGGGAGTAAGGGGGTCAGCTTTCCCTGGCATTTCTCGTGTCCCTGAGTGACAGACTTGGCTTCCTGGAAAAATGAGACTAAATCAGTCTGTTTCCACGTGATACACAAGACGAATTAAGTAACTTTGGATGCAGGGTGCGCCTGGCGTTTTGTTGGCCTTGTAGGGAGGGCTGAGGCTTCATCCTCAGCAAATGGCAACCTGGTCCAATTCTTCCCACCTTGTCTTTCCCTCAGTCATTATTTTCTTAACTTGAAAAGCAATGCATGTACCTTTTTAAAGTCGAACTTTAACAAAGGAGATATATGGGTATAGTCTCCCTCCCCGGTAATATTTTCTTTCCCTTCAGTTTTCTCTGCATGTTCAGGTTTCTACAGATTGTCCCCGTACCAGCAAGAGCAGTCCTCTTTTTAATGGCTGCATGGTATTGCATTGTGTGGCTGAATTGTGATTGATTTAATGGTAATAAATAAATGGTTATTTGGGTTTTCCTGTCCCTACTGCAAACGGCTGCAGTCGCGTCTGTGTATGTGTCTATCTGTATGTGTGACTGTATCTGTAAACTAGAAGTGAAGAGGCCAGGCCAGAGTATATATAGGTTTATCCATTCATCAGTGGACTTTTTTTGGTGATTATGAATAATGCTCTTATGATCATTCATGGACAAGTTTTTGTGTGGACATATGTTTTCAGTTCCTTTGTGTATATACCTAGGAGTGGAATCATGGGGCTGTATGGGAACTGCACGTCTGAACTTTTGAGGAACTGCCAGACTTTATTCCAAAGTAGATGCACCACCAGCACTCCCACCAGCATGTACCAATCATTCTGTATCCTCACCAACACTTAGGATTGTGACGATTATTTCCCAGGGGGTTGTTTTGTAAAATTAATGCACATTATCACTTCTGCCCACTGTACTCTTAAGTATGTTAAAAAATTTAGCCCCTTCACATTTTTATTGCAATCTATTTTATCTGTAAGTTGAATTCCCATAGATCCCAGGGTATTTCATGTGTGTGCATTTAATATAGGATGCTTAATGCCTGTCTTTGTTCCTGTAGCCCTTTGTTATGTGGTCGCTATTGTTTAGGGTCTGGCCAGCCAACTCCCTGCACTGGGCATTTACTCTTGCTAGGAGTGGACTGATGAGGGTTTTATTCCCACCGAACCCCATCAGCCTCTCATTGACCATTCACTTAGTTCTTGCCATGTGCAACGTCATGGATTTTTGCCTGGGCTGTATTCCTGGTGCAGTTCCAGTGCACCTGTGAAAGAAAGGTCATAAATGCAGTGTAAACTGTGTATGTTAATACTAAAGAGATACTGAGGAAAGATATGATCAGAATGAGTTGTTAGCAGTCCAGGAAGCTGGGGGAAGAAGAGGAGTGAGGAGGGTTTTTAGTTGGATTTGGAACTAGATAAATACCAAAGGAAAAAATGTTGGACATAGTCAGATTTTTGATTTTCCTATGAACCTTTTTGCAACCAGAAGTCTGAATCTTTTTGATCTCTTTGTTCCTGTCCCTTAAATAGGGCCCTCCTTATGTGATAGTGCACATTATCCTTTCTTCTTTCTTAATATAGGAAAAAAATTTTAAGGACTATAACACTACTACGTAATCTCTGCTTGATAATTTATAGGATTTAACAGTTGGTACAGAACTTTGTTTTACTTTTTAAATTTCTGACTAATCAAGAAAATTGGTAATAACTACTGACTAAAGAAGATTCTTGGTGGTTTGTCTAAATTAAAAAAAATTTTTTTCAGTGTCTGCCATGATATTCTACTTTTCAAAGAGTGCTTTTATTATAACAGTAATTTTATTGGAGATTCTCTAGTGGAGGTCAGGCTTGTCATTTAAAAGCAATGATTAATGATGTATTGGATACTCATCAAATAAAATTAAACAGGTACAGCGCTGCTCCCACTCACTTCCTTTTAGGATTTAAAAAATTCATAGTAGACATCATTAGACAGGGAAAATTTATTCATTAATTCAAGAAGTATTTATTGAATGCTTACTGTGTAAATTAGTCATGTATATTCATTGTTTGCAGTGATAGAAATATGTATTTTTTTTGATAGAAAAGGAATGCTGTTACGTGGGGCACTGATTCAAGGAGGAAATCATTTTTCAAGAGTTTCATGTAGTAGATTGAGATTCATCAAAGTATGTAGTGTTCCTTTTTTTTGTTGCTTATGACTTATTTCTGTACTTTTGTGAATTTATTTTCCTGATTTATGTGCCTACTTAATTCTTCGACATCTTTTTTTTTTTTTAAATATCTTATTTTTTTCCTTTTTCTCCCCAAAACCCCCTGGTACATAGTTGTATATTCTTCATTGTGGGTCCTTCTAGTTGTGGCATGTGGGACACTGCCTCAGTGTGGTTTGATGAGCAGTGTCATGTCCGCGCCCAGGATTTGAACCAACGAAACACTGGGCCGCCTGCAGCAGGGCACGCGACCTTAACCACTCGGCCACGGGGCCAGCCCCAATTCTTCGACATCTTTACTTCTGATGGTGTCATGTTAGTTATCTGCTTTAAGTCGAATTCCTTAGACGTTCTGGCCCTACACACAGACAAAACCTTAACACAGTTTAAATGTTACTGGTTCAGTGGACATGAGTGGTTGGGCTAGATGAGGGGAAAGTGGAATAACTGGGTTATTCCCAGTTATTAGTTATTAGTACTAGAAATGGTACTAATGGTACTGATGCCAGGAGTTCGGTCAGTGCAAACTGTAACTTCTCCGTGCCTTTTTTTTTTTTTTAAGCACTGGCACCTGGGCTAACAACTGTTGCCAATCTTTTTTTTTTTTTTTCTGCTTTATTTCCCAACCGCCCCCGTACATAGTTGTATATCTTAGTTGCAGGTCCAGGATCTGAACCCTGGGCTGCCGCAGCGGAGCGCGCGAACTTAATCACTCGGCCACGGAGCTGGCCCCTCCGTGCCTTTGATGGGGAATGAATTTCCCCAATTCCTGTGGATGCGAGGAAGACCTGGGTGAAACCACATTGTGGATTTTTAGGATGGAAGGAAGGCAGGCACTGATGCCTACCAGTGAAATTTCTTGGAAATTTCTGGGATTGTCTCTGTGGATCTCTGAATTGACAGGACAGGGGTTCCGTTTTTTTGAAAGAATTTCCAGAGATCATCTAGAAGTATAACAACCATCCAGTTTTCCCTCTGAAGAAGCCAAGACCAGAGATAAGTACTTTTGGTCAAATTGATGCAGTTTCTTATTGGCAGAGCCATGACCTCCTGACTTTCATTCTTTCTGACAGCTGAAGCTGCTTCACAGGGGTATACATAAAGGACTTACTGAATATCCGCCACTGAGTCCTGTGCGACCTTGGCTGGTAGACCATGGCGTAGTCCAGGCTTGATAAGTAGTCTGTAAAGTTGAGTTGAGAGAGATGAATAATTACCTAGTGAATCTGGAGAAATGAGCAAACTAAGTACCCAGTTCAGGTCCTCCAGAGCTCATACAGTTTTCCGAACTGGCTGTCACCACAGTCCAAATTTTCCAGATATTTCATTCATTTGAAAAAGTTGTAATAAAGTGTGTAATGAATACCTACTCTGCCAGGTCTTTTTTTCCTCAAGTGCTAAAAATAAATCACTGCTGGAGATAGGCCCTGCTCTCATGGAGTTTCTGTTTTCTGTGATAATGGAGAAAATGAATTGGATTGTCTGAGGGAGGATCAGCATAGAGAGGAACTGTATCATGTTGGAAATCTTTGGGTAAGAAACACTTGGTGAGCTTTTGAAGAGCTCATTCTAGTGTTTAGGCATGAGGACAGTGGGAAAACTAGTGTCTGCCCACGGTGGGACTAAACACAGCCAGATCATGAATAACCGTTTGGAGCCTCTCTTTTCTCAAATGTTTAAAGATGAAAAGTCCACAGAGTTGTTGGGAGGATGAAATGAAGAGGATGCTTGTGAAGCGCCTGGCCTGGTGCCCTGTTGACAGCCAGGGCTCCCTGAAGGGTCCGCAGAATCACAGGCATGCCCACCGTGGGCAAGGCAGAGGGCAGAGGGAGCAGTCCTCGCGGAGGGAAGGGCCTCCAGCTCAGAAGCCAACGTTTCCCTCGTATGTGCACTTGCACCAAAGGTTCAGTGAATCAGCAGCAGTGAAAATGCAGCGTGTTCCTCTCTCTGCTTCTGAGAGTGGTCTTCAGGGCAGAAACGCTCCCCGTGAGGCTGGCTCGGTATTTGTCAGAGCGGAGGAGGAGGTTTGCGTCATGTTGATAATCTTTTCTGCTTTAGGAGAGACGTTACAGTTTCTCTTAAAGATACCTTATAAGAGGAAGAATAAACCAAAGCTGTTCCTTCATTTTTGAGCTATTGTTATATATGTTTATTATACTGAAGAGTTTGTATATTGCCTGATATTAAATTGCAGCAAAGCTTATGGCGGTGGGGGGATTCTTTGTAAAGATGCAGAGGCCTCACGGGAGGCCTGAGGTGTAGGTGTGGAAGGTTGTAGAGAATAAAACATGTGTATTAAGTTCTTGAACGATAGAATATAAATTTTTCAGTGGTTAATTTAAAGCATGATTGTGCCCTAGTGCATTTGTTTTAAAAGAGTATTTCACAGTTCCGAAAGATTTTATACTGGTGGTGCATATTCTTGGCAGACAGGGCATTTTTTTTTTTTTTCTGGGTAAAACAAATGCTTTTCAAAGGGCTTTTCCATACTTAATGTGCAGCACAGAGACCCACTTTACTTGGAAGGGGCGGGAATCGAACATAAATAACAAGTTCTATCTTTAGATCTATTTTTTATTACACTGCAAAACAAATACTTTTAGTAGCCACTATTTTGTTTTCCTTCCCATTCTAGCCACAGAGTATTTTTAATCTTATTAAGTTCTTTAATTAAGATCCTTCACATAAAAATTACTTTACAATTACCTGTTGTTGAAATGACACGTATGAGAAGATGGGTTTGTCTGAACATTTCAGAGCCATTGCCCGCCCAGCACAGGGCCTTACTGAGCGAGGTAAGTCGGTGGAGGGCTGGCGTGGGCAGGAAGTGGAGAGCGCGCTTCAGAGGCAGGGAAGCTGGGTCCGCAGGAGCTGACCGACCCATCTTCAAAGAGTGTTTCCTTGCCATACTTGACTTTTAGCTTCCCAGGTTAGTCGCTTAATTTCTAGAAGTGGTGACTACCATATAGGCAGAGATTACCTTAGAAAACGTTTTCCAAAATGAAATTGATTTTAACTTCCTAAATACAAGGATATTTAACTGGAATGTGTACGTCTCATCTGGATTCACTAGTTTGTATGAAAGTTTTACGCCCTTCTCTCTCTCTTTTTTTTTCTATAGCTTTTCATGGATACTGCTCCAACAAAGGTATTCAGATCATTGACTCTCCTTTGCGGTTCTTTCTGATGATTTTAAAACTGTAGATTTAACCTGTTAGCTGTGATTCTTGGTCCCAGCCCTTCCTGTTTGCTTGTCTGAAATTTAGTTGTAGGTAGCAGATTCCATTTTCTTTAACTATAGAGTGTCTTTCGTATGTTTACGACTTAAGTTGAAATTTGTCTTTATATGAAAAGTTTTGTTGGTTTCTGTGTATAGGTAATGCTGAAACTAGTTTCTGTGATATTTTATTGGGTTAATTATGAATGCTATGTTTTGGATGGTGCATATTTTTGGTAATATTAAACTTTTGCCGTTTTAATCAAATCTCACTTTTGTAGACTTTTCCTGAAAGGATACTTATAATGAGTTGTTATAACTATAAAAGCTATTTTTTTTTAAAGTTCCTCAAATAGGGTCAGTTATCAAAAGAACAAATCTGAACAGCTATATATCTATATATCTTCCCCATTTTTTAAAAAAAGATTTTATTTTTCCTTTTTCTCCCCAAAGCCCCCCAGTACATAGTTGTATATTTTAGTTGTGGGTCCTTCTAATTGTGGCATGTGGGACCCACCTCAGCATGGCCTGATGAGTGGTGCCATGTCCGAGGCTGGGATCCGAACCAGTGAAACCCTGGGCCACCGAAGCAGAGCGTGAACTTAACTAGTCCGCCATGGGGCGGGCCCCTATATCTTCCCAAACTTTAAAAAGATTTCTTACTTTATTCTCTTGGTCTTTTATTCAGCTCCTTTAATTCTTAGTATCATTTATATTCTAGAGGAGCAGTTCTCTTAGACTACTTTATTCCCAGTCACTTCAAAGATTTGCTCCCATTGTCTTTGCGCCTGAAAAGCTGAGTAAATTCATTCTAATTATGTAATATACATATTGACTTCATTTCTCAGGTAGTTCACTTTTATACCATTAAAGTTTGGTCGGCAGTGTACTTCTCACAAGAGAAACATCTTGTTCCTGATGTCAGTGATATTTGTTGTTCTTTCAAGTTCTAATTTGAAAGTAAAATTACTTTCTTGGCACTGCTCTCCAGTTTATGACACTGATCTTTTTATACTCAATCCATAATGCTATAATAGCGTTACAGATTCGGAAGTTTGCAAAGCCCTCTATTTTAGGACCATCTCAGCTGAATCATTCTCTGCATTTTGCTAATTTACACTCATTTGTATTTGTATGAATTGTGCTATGGAATTAATTAGTGTATCCATTCAACAAATATTTATTGAGCAGCTACTTTGAGCAAGGGATTGGGCCAAGTATTATTGAGGAAGGGAGGAGGGGATGTGAAAATTTATAACAACGTGCTCCTTCCTTGTCCTGAAAGAATGAGAAGGAATAGACTCTTAAGTCATCACCTCAGTGAAGACAGGTAATGAAGGAAGTAGTCATCGTGTACTTTGCTCCCTTCGTTTAAACTGTCAGGCTGAGAGAATTTTGTGATGGAAACGTCACTCAATAATTCCTACACAAAGTTAATTATTTTCTTCCAACATGTGGTGAAAATGATCTGTCTTATGGTATCTTTCTCGTGTGTGTGTCTGTGTGTTTTAACCTTTAAAAGAAACAAGGGGGAAAGATTTTTGGTATAAACTAATCATGTGTGTGTGTGTATATATATATATATATATATATATGCATGCATATAGTTAATAATAATATCCTGAAAATCGTATCTCTACTAAAACAGAGCCAAAGTGAAAGTTCTACATTCCAATTAATTCTGTATCTCTAATGTGAATCTTAAAGTATCCCAGAGAGTATAATTTAAAATGAGATAGCATGTTTATTTTTAAGAATGTTATTTATTGGTAAGAAGTAATTACAGAGCACCTTTTAAGCTGAGTATTGCTTCTTAAATTGCAGGCATTAAAGATGAATAATATTCATCTCAAATATTTTAAGAACTGGATTTGGTTTGTGTGACTTGAACTGAAAATTCTGGTTTTCATTCTTTTTTAGGTGCTGAGAAAGCATTGCTTTGACATGAATATATAACAGAATTAACATTATTGTTTTATATTTTTGGGAGCTGTTCTCAATCTGTTCTTGGAATTTTTCATTGTAATACTGTCATTAGATGGCTTGTTGGAAGCACTTAATACCTGAAACTGAAGCATCTTAACATGCCTTTCTTTCCTTTTTGACAATGAACTGTCAAAAAAGCTTAGAATTTAGCTAGCAAACACAACTGAGGTTGAGATTTTAATTTCACTATTAATGTGTTCTAATTTTAAGCTATTGTGACTGAAAGGGCTTGAAGCACAAATTCACTCAGGATCTGAGTGCATTTTATGGTCTCATCCTTGCAATGGCTGCCACAAGAGCTGCAACAGAGATTCCAGACTGACCTCTGATCCCTGGGAAGCCACACTAGCACACAGAACTGGGTGATCGAGATCTGTCTATATATCTCTGTCTCTATCTGTCACATAGAGGGGCTTTTCTGTGACTGTCATGGACACTCAAAGATGGATGCCTCTGAATGAATGGGATTCTTGGAAAGGAGGCTTGAGCTCTGTTTTAAAAGAGTCTCTCATTTTTCCGTCCAGAACCAGCAGGAACTGTTCTTGATCACAGTAAGACAGGAGTCTCTGCTTTCTCCTTCCTCTTGGCAGCACCCTTCCCCTGACTGTCGTGGCAGCTGGGGTGATTGCTGGGACTGGGGATGGACTCCATCTGAGCACAGGGGAAAGAGCCTCTTCGTGCCCCCAGGCCTGCCCCACATGCTCTTACATCCCACCAGTAGCAAGCATGGAGAGATGGCACTTAACCTGAATTAAATAGCAACTTTGCTACAAAATGGAAAACTACTTGGTTTAATGAAATCTCTCTTACTCAGGAGGGCAAGAAAAAGAAGATAAACCTTAAAGCATCCTTTGTCTATTAGGAACTATTCAGATTATTTTGATTAAATAAATTTTGGGGGTTAAATTTGTGGATTCAGACTACAACCATTTCTAGGCACAGTGCTAAAGGAATTTTTTCCTTAATGTGACACTTTTGGGAATTTCCAAAGTTAAAATGTGGGATATTCTGAAGGATAAACAATAAACTTGGACTTTCTTTTTTAAAACAAAGCTTTGGATTAAGGACTGTATTTTAAAATGATTTCAGAAAACAAATATTCTAAGATAGATATTTATGAACAGGATTACTGTTTTGTTGTTTTATGCCACAAAAGCCATTTTTCTATTACTATTTATTTTAAATTATTGAGGTCATAATAATTTATAACATTGTGAAATTTCAGTTATACATTGTTATTTGTCCCTTTACCTCTTATGCCCCCTTTCTGGTAACCACTAGTCTGATCTCTTTGTCCATGTATTTGTTTATCTTCCACATGTGTGTAAAATCTTATGGTGTTTATCTTTTTCTATCTGGCTTATCTCACTTAACATAATACCCTCAAAGTCCATCCATGTTATTGCCAATAGGACAGTTTTGTCTTTATTTCTGGCTGAGTAGTATTCCACTGTATATATATACCACATCTCCTTTATCCAGTTATCAGTCCATGGGCACTTGGGTTGCTTCCATGTCTTGGCTGTTGTGAATAATGCTGCAGTGAACATAGGGGTGCATAAGTCTCTTTGAATTGCTGATTTCAAGTTCTTTGGCTAAATACCCAGTAGTGGGGCAGCTGGGTCATATGGTATTTCTATTTTTAATTGTTTGAGAAATCTCCATACTGTTTTCCATAGTGGCTGCACCAGTTTGCATTCCCACCAGCAGTGTATGACGGTTCCTTTTTCTCCACAACCTCTCCAACATTTGTTACTATTTGTTTTAGTTATTTTGTCATTCTAATGGGTGTAAGTTGATATCTTAGTGTAGTTTTGATTTGCATTTCCCTGATGCACAGCGATGATGAACGTCTTTTCATGTGCCTATTGGCCATCCGTATATCTTCTTCGGAGAAATGTCTGTTCATATCTCCTGCCCATTTTTTGATCAGGTTGTTTGATTTTTTGTTGTTGAGTTGTGTGAGTTCTTTATATATCATGGAGATTAACCCTTTGTCGGATGTATGACTTGCAAATATTTTTTCCCAGTTAGTGGGTTGTTTTTTTCTTTCAATTCTGTTTTCATTTGCCTTGAAGAAGCTCTTTAGTCTGATGAAGTCCCATTTGTTTATTCTTTGTCTTGTTTCCCTTGTCTGAGAAGACAAGGTGCCTGAAAAGACCCTGATACTGATGTCAAAGAGTGTACTGCCTACATTTTCTTCTAGAAGCCTTATGGTTTCAGGTCTCCTTTTAGGTCTTTGATCCATTTTGAGTTTATTTTGGTTTTTATAAAAAGCTTTGTAAACATCACTGTAACTTGGAAGTTTGACTGATAATTGTGATTAACATCTAGAGGAATTATGGCCAGAGAGAATCCTGACTTCAGTGAATGTGAAGTGCCAGGCCTGGATCTCCAAGGAGGCTGTGGATTCCACGCCGGTCCTGTTTCCAGGACCTCCTTATCCCCAGCTACGTGGAGTTTGTTGCATGTGTGTGAAGTCAACCACCATATGTCATTTATTTATTTCTAATGAGGCCAGATAACAAGTGCTAGGTATTCTTGGAAATGTTTCGGGGGTAAGTCAATCTACTGATTTAAATGCTCAAGAGTTTATCATCTGTGTATCATATGTGTGTGCAAAGTGTTACATAAAAAAGTGGGGAAATCACACTTTACCATATGTGGTCTAAGTGCTGTTTTCCTAAGTTTTTGGATGCTTTCTCCAGACTATTAAGTCTTGCACAGTCCCTTTTCATTTTTCTTTGGAAACAATAATTCAGTCTATTGTTCTTAGTGGAGGGAAAAAATATAAGTTATATTGCTAATCTTGTAAGAGGTGGAATTTAACAGTGTGGAAGCTTTTACATGGGATGAAGATTCAATAATAAAAACCCTGACTTAGGAAGCATTAGAAATAACTTTTCTTCATTTTCTTGAATATCAGTGGACAGGTTTTAGAACTTATTTGAAAAAGAAGTGCTGTGGATGTTTTCTGCCCTTTAATCATGTTCCGCGTTCTTGGCATGCTATTGCCACCGCACTGGGTTCTTGTTGTCCCCCAGGATAGAAATCAAGAGAGACAACAAACGAGGGTGGAAAAGTAAAAGTCTATTAGCTTATGCACAGGGGAGGCACAAGGGAGCTGGTGGGGAAGGAAACGGGCAGGTGACCGGCTCATTAGGGAGCAGGATTGCTGCGCTTTTATTAGGCAGAGGCTGGGGAGGAGGGCCGGTCAGGACATGTGGAGGCGGGGCTTTCCTCGCGCCTGCGCCGACCATCCACTTGCCACCCGGGCTGAAAGATTATTAGCACGCTAGCTCTCCACCCCTGGGTGTGATTCTTACTATGGAAATTGGGCTAGGGTCACCTTCAGACAGCTCCTGGGTGCTAGGGCCTTGCGTGAGCCTGGGAAAACCCTGAGGCTGTGGAATGTGGATCTTAGTGGTCTCGATGTGATTCTCGTAGCCTGCCGACTGGTTAGGGGCCTTATCTTGAGGGGCCAGGGCCTTGCAGACGACCCGTCTCGTTAGGCCCGTTCCTGTCTCAGTGCGTTCATGTTTCTGGGTTCATGACACAGTCATCATTGGTCCATGCAAGCCCCTTTCTTAGGCTTTGTATGTTTTTGAAATATGGCCCACTAACCAATCAGTATACTCCTTCACCTAGAGTTGTTTTTTTTTACGTTTTTCATTTTATGTATTGTTTGAATAGATAATACATGCATATGGTTCAAATTTAAAAGATACAAAAGAGTAGCCAGCACAAAGTAAGATTCTCACTTTCCCCTGTTACCTAGCTACCTGTTTTGCTTCCTCAGAATCAACTGACATAACGAACCTCTTCCATGTCTTACCAGAGCTTTTCTATTTCTATTTCCATATCTATACATACATATATGTATGTATGTGTGTTTACAGATGTACATGTTTGTATCCTCTTATGCAAATCACAGCACATCATTCCCACTGTTTTGTACCTTGCGTTTCCCTGCTCTTACCTTGCCCAGTGTGCACAGAATTGGAACAGAGGAAGCTGGAGGATCCTAATGGACGATGCTTTCAAGCTGCTGTAGATTGGGTTGTGATGATGATAGCCTCTGGGCTCGCTATTTCCACTCCCTGCCAAGCCCCATGCTAACACCTGTGGCTCTTCCTCCACTCCCAAATAAAGTTTCTAAGATAGAGGTGCTCATTATTTTTAAAAAGAACAACACAGAAAGAAAAGACAAAAATGATCAGTGATCCTACTAGCAAGGATGTTTTCTCTACCACTGTAGTTAGTTTAGACTTGGTTAAACTGTAATAACAAGGCCCGCACTCCCCAATCTCAGCACCTTAAAACAAAGATGTGATTCTTGTTTCTGTTCCACATCCGCTGTGGGTCAGCAGGGGGTTCTGCTTATTGTAATTGCTTGGAGGCCGAGGCTGATGAGCAGCAATCGTCGTTAATATTACTGGTCCCTGTGCCAGAGGAAAAAGTGCTGTGGAGGGTCTTCAATCGACGATTAAATGCTCATTTCCACTCATAGCTCATTGGCCAGAATTAATCACGTGGTTCCTCCCAGCCAACCAGAGAGGGGCAGGAATGTGGCTGTTAGGCAGGGAGCCAGACGTGTTTGCGGTAACAACTACCACATTTAGCCTTTTAGGTTATTCAGTGCGTATTTATATACATAGATATCTCTGTAGAGAGCGATGTTTTTACAGCAAGATAAACACTATAAATACTATTATAATTACTTTTTCTACTTCATATATTATAGTGGAATCATTTATTGTCATAAATGTGTGAATAAATATATATCTCTTAGTGGATGCATATTGTACAAATTTATTATAATGTATTTCTTCTACTGAGGAAAATGTCCATGACTTCATTTGCATAAAATTGGGTCGAGAATTTTAAAGGTTGTCGACTTTCCCCAGCCACACCTTGGATTCTTGTCATGCTCTCCTAGTCCTAAGTATAAGCTCCATTTAGAATGACCCTTCTTTATTCCCTTTGTCCCCTCATAAAGTGCCTTTTTATAATTTTTAATTGATATTTTGGGTAGGTAAATATATTCTCTTGGTTCTGAGACAAGTGTACAGTGAGCAGTCTCCCGCCGGCCTCTCCCTGCCCATATCTATCTGGTTCTCCCCACCCTGTATCCCCCGGAGGTTTTAGTTTCATACATTTGTCTCGACTTTTTAAGAATGTATTTGCATAATATATAGAGTTTTAAAAAAATTATTTTAGCAAACTTTTATTTTGAAATAATGTGAGATTTACAGAAAAGTTACAAAGATAATATGAGAGCTCCCATTCCCCTTATGTTGTCTTAGATCACCCTAGTACATTTGTCAAAACGAAGAAGGCAACATTGATGTGAACTGTTAAGTAACCTCTAGACTTTATTTGGACTTCCCCACGTTTTTCATAAATATCTTTTTTCTGTTCCAGGATACGGTCCAGGACACTACATTGCATTTAACTGATTCTTTTTTCTGTTCCAGGATACGGTCCAGGACACTACATTGCATTTAACTGATTCTTTTTTCTGTTCCAGGATACGGTCCAGGACACTACATTGCATTTAACTGATTCTTGTTGAACTGAAAGACAGCATATTCTACACATGCTTCCTCTGTACCTTGCCATTCTCGACTGATATCATATTTCATTGATTCTAAAATACAATAGAATGTATTATTTTAAGTAGTTCAAAGAAAGGAAATATGCCAATTATAACTGTAAGTGACATTTTAAGATAATGACGTAATTTCAGAGATATTCAAATTGAAAACATACATCTTAGAATTGATGGAATATGATATATCTTGGAAGTCTTTCAATTTTATTTCATAGAGACTTCCTCATTCTTTTTTATAGCTATATAGAATTTCATTTTGTAATGCCCATAAGATTTTTTTTTCCCTGCTTTTTCTCCCCGAGTCCCCCCAGTGCATAGTTGTATATTTTAGTTGTGGGTCCTACTAGTTGTGGCTGGCATGTGGGATGCCACCTCAGCATGGCCTGATGAGCGGTGCCATGTCCACGCCCAGGATCCAAACTGACCAAACCCTGGGCTGGCGAAGCGGAGAGCACGAATTTAATCACCTGGCCACAGGGCTGGCCCCCAGCCCATAAGATCTTTAATCTAGCTCTTGTTGATAGTCATTTGGATTGTTTTCAGTCTTTAACTATAAAAAATAATGCTGTGTTGAACGGCCTGTTACATATGTCATTTCATATGTATAGATGTGTGTAGGGGATGACTTTCCCAAAGTGAATTGCTGAGTTAGAGGTTATATATTTGTAATTTTGATAAAAGTTATACCCATTTATAGTTCTACCAGCAGTGCATGAGAGGACTTGTTTGTAACTTCATCAACAGAGTGGGTTACCAAACTTTTGGATTTTTGCCAGTCTGACAGGTGGAAAATTAAAAGTCTCAGTGTAGTTTTCGTTTGTATTTCTCTTATGAGCACAGATTGAATTTCTGAAAACTGGCTATAAATATCCTTTGTCCATTTTTCTCTTGGGCTGTATTGGCTGTTTCCAATTTATATTCATTAGGTTCTTCAAATATTAGGGAAATTATTATCTGTGATGATTTACAAATATGTTTTCTATTTGTCATTTGCTTTAGTTGTGGTGGTGATGTGTGTTTGTCGTGCCAAGTTTCTAGGTGAACCTGGTAATTTTTTCTCTTAGGGCTTCTGGATTTTAAGTTACAGTTGGACTCAACAAAGTTAGTAAGGAGTTCTCATGCGTTTTCTTCCATTTCTCCTGTCCTGGCCTTTATGCTGTTCTTCTCATGCATTTTACTTGTATAGGTATTATAAATCACACAATACATTGTTTACTTTTGTTAAAACAATCATCTTTTAAAGAGATTTAAGTTTTTAAAAATGTTATATATTTACCCACGTAGTTACCATTTCTAGTGCCCTTCATTCCTTTGTGTAGATCCAGATTTCCAGCTGGTATGATTTTCCTTCTGCCTGAAGGATGCTTTTCCTTTTTTTTTGCATTTCTTATAGTGCAGGTCTGCTAGTGATTCTTTCATCCTTTGAATGTCTAAAAATGTCTTCATTATGCTGTTGTTTAATGATTTTTGCTTAGTATAAAATTCAAGGTTGGCATTTTTCTTTTTTCTTTCAGTACTTTAAAGATGTTGCTCTACTGTCTTATCACTTGCATTGGTTACAACAAGAAATCTGATATCCTGGGGCCCGGCCCGTGGTGCAGCAGTTAAGTTTGCACATTCTGCTTGGGCGGCCCGGGGTTCGCCAGTTCGGATCCTGGCTGTGGACCTATACACCACTTGGCAAGCCATGCTGTGGCAGGTCTCCCACATATAAAGTAGAGGAAGATGGGCACAGATGTTAGCTCAGGGCCAGTCTTCCTCAGCAAAAAGAGGAGGATTGACAGTAGATGTTAGCTCAGGGCTAATCTTCCTCAAAGAAAAAAAAAAAAAAAAGAAATCTGATATCCTTATCTTTGCTTCTGTGTATGTAATATGTACTTTTTCCTCTGGCTGCTTTTAAGATTTTCTCTTTATCACTGGTTTTGAGCAATTTGATTATGGTGTAGTTTTCTTCATATTTCTTGTGCCTAGGATTCATTGAATTTCTTGGATCTGTGGATTTACAGTTTGTTGATTCAGAAAGTTTTCGGCTATTATTTCTTTAAATATTTGTTCTGTCTGCTCTCCTTTCTTAATATATAATTACCTGTTTATTAGGCCATTTTCACTTGTCCTAGTGCTCACTGATGCGCTTTTCATTTTTCGGGTTTTTTCCTCTGGCTCTGTTTCATGTGGATAGGTTCACTGCTCTGCCTTCAAGTTCATTAATCTTTTCTTATTTTATCTGTCATTAATTTCGTATTTTTCATTTCATACGTTGTAGTTTTAATCTGCATAAAAAGCTCAATTTTGGCCTTTTAAAAATATCTGTATCTCTACTTTTTTTTACTCTTTTTAAAATAATAGCCCTATTGAGGTATAATTCACATACCATACAATCCACCAATTTAAAATGTTTCAATGGTTTATTTTTTGTAATAGTATATTTTATATGATATTTAAATATTAAATATGTAAATTTTAAATATTTTAAAAGTAGTATTTTTGGGGGGCAAGTAATATATTTACAGAGTTGTGCAGTTATCACCATGATCTAATTTTAAACATTTTCATTATCCCAAAAAGAAACCTTGTACCTAACAGCACTTACTCCCTATTCCTTTTACCTTCCCCTCCATCCCAGCCCTAGGCAACCACTAAGCTGCTTTCTGTCACTATAGAGTTCCTATTGTGGATATTTCATTTAAATAAGATTATACTATTAGTTATCTTTTATGCCTGGTTTCTTTCACTTAGCATAATGTTTGTTAGGTTCATCCATGTTGTAGCATGTGACAGTACTTTATTCTTTCTTATGGCTGAATAATAGTACACTGTATGACGATATCACATTTTATCCGTTCATCAGTTGACGGACATTTGGGTTGTTTCCACTTTTAGGCTGTTATGAATAATGCTGCTGTGAACATGCTGTGAAATATATACTTTTTTTTTTTTTGAGGAAGATTAGCCCTGAGCTAACTGCTGCCAATCTTCCTCTTTTTGCTGAGGAAGACTGGCCCTGAGCTAACATCTGTGCCCATCTTCCTCTACCTTATACATGGGACGCCTACCACAGCATGGCTTGACAAGCGGTGCCATGTCCGCACCTGGGATCTGAACAGGTGAACCCCAGGCCGCTGAAGCAGAACGCGGGAACTTAACCGCTGCACCACTGGGCCAGCCCCAAAAATATTTTTTCTTTATATCCTTATTCCGTAAGGTTTTTTTCTATTAAGATTTTTTTTTTTTACGTTTTAAACTTTTTTGTTAAAAACTAAGACACAAACATACACATTAGCCTAAGTCTACCCAGGGTTAGGATCATCGATATCACTGTCTTCTGCCTCTACATCTTGTCCCACTGGATGGTCTTCATGGACAGTAACACACATGGAGCTGTCATTTCCTGTGATACCAGTGCCGCCTTCTGAAGTACCTCCTGAAGGACCTGCCTGAGGCTCTTCTTGAGGAGTGTCACTCTTTTCAGAAATATGGCCATGTGGTTTGCTTGATTTCTTTCTTTTTTCATCATAGATTTGCTTGTAAGCAGATACTGCACCATGAACATTCCTCTCTATTAATGAAAACCTTTTGGCGTTGGGATCCATGTTTTTAAACTTTTTAAGGGGCTTGTTGAGGTTTGCAAAAGCTTCTGCTAAACCCAGTTTAACTGTGAGTTTTCTTGGGGGTTCTTTTTCTTCTGCAGTTTCCTTTTCTCTTGCCTCTTCTTCAGCTATGCATTCCTGTTCCGGTAATTCCTCATTAGTCAGCTCCTCGGGAAGCACCTCTGGGAGCTCCTCAGTGTCATCCTCATCCACGCCCAGGTTAAAGCTGTTTGCCATCTCTACCACAGCCTTACTGGTTTTTGCAACCTCCTCATGCTTGGCACATCCTTTAACGTCACAGATGCCCCTCTGAGTGTCTCCTTCCAGATGCCATTCATACACTCCTTGGAGAAATCACCCCAAGCCTAAACAAGGTTCTTGATGCAGTCATAGATGTTGTAATCCTTCCAGAATTGCATCACTGTCTTCCTCAGTTGCAACTATAGCCTGAGCAAAGGTCCTCTTCAGGTAGTAGCCTTAAAAGCTGCTGTAACTCCTTGATCCATTGGGTGGATCAAAGAGATGGTATTTGGAGGGAGAAACACCCTCCAAATATTGGGATGAAGATCACCAATAAAAAGATGTCCTGGAGCATTATCAACAATAAGCAAAATCTTGAAAGGTATGTTATTCTCCCGACAGTACTTCTCCATTTTGCTGGCATGGCAATTCAGTAGGACATCTTGGAAGAGACGTTGGGTCATCAGTGACTTCTTACTGTTCCTTTAATTACACTGGCAGTGTGTGCTTACTGATATGCTTGAAGGCCCTGGGGTTCCCACTGTGCCAGATCACAAAAGGTTCCAATTTGTTGCCTTCAGCATTGCCTCCCAAGCAAGACTGTTATCCTGTCCTTAAAAGCTTTGAAAACCTGGCATTGACGTGGCCTACTTATGGATGAAAGTCCTTTCAGGCATCTGTTTGCAGAATAGGGAGGTGTGATCCATATTGAATATTTGCTCTGGCAAGTAGTTTTCTTCCACAATCAGCTATCTAGAGTCTCCAAAAATTATTCAACTGCCTTCACATCAGCATTCACAGACTCATCACTCACTTTCATGTTATGTAGTGAGTAACGATTCTTTTTTTCTGTGTGAGGAAGACTGTCCCTGAGCTAACATCTGTTCCAATCTTCCTCTCTTTGCTTGAGGAGGATTGTCCCTGAGCTAGCATCTATGCCAGTCTTCCTCTATTTTTTATGTGGGATGCTGCCACAGCATGGCCTGATGAGCACTGAGTAGAATCTGTGCCTGGGATCCGAACCCATGAACCTCGGGCAGCCAAAGCAAAGCAGGCAAACTTAATCACTACGCTACTGGCTCGGCCCCTGAATAATGATCCTAGTCAGAGCTAGCAGTAAATTTAGCATTGTAGTCGGGTCCAGCGTTTTCTTTCAATATTGCAAACAACTTTTTGCTTTGGCTATGATTTTCACAGTGCTAAGAGGAATATATTTCTGTGTCTGGGCTTCAATGTAGGTCATTAGAAGTTTCTCCGTGTCTGATAGGCCCTTCTCAAATGTTTGTTAATCTCACTGCCTTCAGTGAAGTAGATTCTTGAACAGCTGCCATCACTTTGTTCTTGTACGTCATGATCATAGCTATGGTGGAATGGGACATGCTTGACTAGCAAGCAGTAACTGTCACTGATTTTCCGTCTTTGTAGTCCTTAATCGCTTCTACTTTTGTTCCAGGTCAGTCACTCGACGTGGCCTCTTATTAGAAACATTAGCAGTGGATTTTGTACACTTAGGGCTCATGATGAACAAAACATGAGATTAAATCAAGCACAAGAGAAAATGATGCAATCAGAAGACTGTAAATATAAGACGTGTGAGGCTGCTGCTGAGGTAATGGCATACTGTTTTACAGTAAACTATTTTTATAAGTAGAACGAGTATACCCTAAAATAATGACAAAAAGTATAGTATAGTAAAAACATAAACCAACAACATAATCATTTATTGTCACTGTCAAGTATTACATACTGTACATAATTGTTCGCTAAACTTTTATGTGACCAGCAGGTTTGCTTGCAGCAGCATCACCACAAACACATGGATAGTGCATTGCACTATGACTTTACAATCGCTATGACATCACTAGGCTATAGGAAGTTTTCAGCTCCATTGTAATCTTATGGGACCACCCTTGTATGCACAGCCCATTGTTGACTGAAACGTCGTTATGTGGTGCATGACTGTATGTTTTCATTTTCTTATGTTGAAGTATTTTCTCCATGTGAAATTTATTCTGCTCTGAGCTCATGGAGCCAATTTTATTTTTTCATATGGCTACCTAATAGCATTTATTGACTCGACATCTGGTTTGATTTATCATCTTTATCATGTATTATGTTCCTGTGTGTGTCTGGGTCTATTTCAGAACTTCTGTTCTATTGTATACGCGTCTATCGGGTGCCAGGAACACTCTTTAATAGTTTTACCTTTTCGTTTAATTCCACTGTTACCTTGTTGATTCTCTGCCTGGATGATCTGTCCATTGATGCGAGTGGTGTTGAGGTCCCCTACTATTATTGTGTTATTATTTTTTTTTTTATTAATGTTATGATAGATTACAACCTTGTGAGATTTCAGTTGTACATTTTTGTTAGTCATGTTGTGGGTACACGACTTCCCCCTCTGTGCCCTCCCCCCACCCCCCCTTTTCCCTGGTAACCACCAATCAGATCTCCTTATCAATATACTAACTTCCACCTATGAGTGGAGTCATATAGAGTTCATCTTTCTCTGAATGGCTTATTTCGCTTAACATAATACCCTCGAGGTCCATCCACGTTGTTGTGAATGGGCCAATTTTGTCTTTTTTTAATGGCTGAGTAGTATTCCATTGTGTATATATACCACATCTTCTTTATCCAATCATCAGTTTCTGGGCATGTAGGCTGGTTCCACGTCTTGGCTATTGTAAATAATGCTGCAATGAACATAGGGGTGCAACAGACTCTTGAGATTTCTGATATCAGGTTCTTAGGATAGATACCCAGTAATGGGATGGCTGGGTCATAGGGTATTTCTATTTTTAACTTTTTGAGAAATCTCCATACTGTTTTCCATAGTGGCTGTACCAGTTTGCATTCCCACCAACAGTGTATGAGGGTTCCTTTTTCTCCACATCCTCTCCAACATTTGTCACTCTTGGTTTTGGATGTTTTTGCCAATCTAACGGGTGTAAGGTGATATCTTAGTGTAGTTTTGATTTGCATTTCCCTGATGATTAGCAATGATGAACATCTTTTCACGTGTCTATTGGCCATATTTATATCTTCTTTTGAGAAATGTCTGTTCATGTCCTCTGCCCACTTTTTGATCGGGTTGTTTGTTTTTTTGTTGCTAATCAGTGTGAGTTCTTTGTATATTATGGAGATTAACCCTTTGTCAGATAAGTGGCTTGTAAATATTTTTTCCCAATTAGTGAGCTGTTTTTTTGTTTCAATCCTGTTTTCCCTTGCCTTGAAGAAGCTCTTTAGTCTGATGAAGTCCCATTTGTTTATTCTTTCTATTGTTTCCCTCAACTGAGGAGTTACAGTGTCCGAAAAGATTCTTTTGAAACTGATGTCAAAGAGTGTACTGCCTATATTCTCTTCCAAAAGACTTATTGTCTCAGGCCGAATCTTTAGGTCTTTGATCTATTTTGAGCTTATTTTGGTGTGTGGTGAAAAAGAATGGTCAATTTTCAATCTTTTGCATGTGGCTGTCCAGTTTTCCCAGCACCATTTGTTGAAGAACCTTTCTTTTCTCCATTGTAGGCCCTCTGCTCCTTTGTCGAAGATTAGCTGTCCATAGATGTGTGGCTTTATCTCTGGGCTTTCAATTCTGTTCCATTGATCTGTGGACCTGTTGTTGTACCAGTACCATGCTGTTTTGATCACTGTAGCTTTGTAGTATGTTTTGAAATCGGGGATTGTGATTCCGCCGGCTTTGTTTTTCTTGCTCAGGATTGCTTTAGCAATTCGCAGTCTTTTGTTGCCCCATATGAATTTTAGGATTGTTTGTTCAATTTCTGTGAAGAATGTTCTTGGGATTCTGATTGGGATAGCATTGAATCTGTATATTGCTTTAGGTAGTATGGACATTTTAACTATGTTTATTCTTCCAATCCACGTGCAAGGAATGTCTTTCCATCTCTTTATGTCAACGTCAATTTCTTTCAAGAAAGTCTTGTAGTTTTCATTGTATAGATCCTTCACTTCCTTGGTTAAGTTTATCCCAAGGTATTTTATTCTTTTCGTTGCGATTGTGAATGGGATTGAGTTCTTGAGTTCTTTTTCTGTTAGTTCATTGTTAGTGTATAGAAATGCTACTGATTTATGCACGTTAATTTTATACCCTGCTACTTTGCTGTAGTTGTTGATTATTTCTAATAGTTTTTCTATGGATTCTTTGGGGTTTTCTATATATAAGATCATGTCATCTGCAAACAGCGAGAGTTTTACTTCTTCGTTACCTATTTGGATTCCTTTTATTTCTTTTTCCTTCCGAATTGCTCTGGCCAGCACCTCCAGTACTATGTTGAATAGGAGTGGTGAAAGTGGGCACCCTTGTCTTGTTCCTGTCCTCAGAGGGATGGCTTTCAGTTTTTGTCCATTGAGTATGATGTTGGCTGTGGGTCTATCATATATGGCCTTTATTATGTTGAGGTACTTTCCTTCTATACCCATTTTACTGAGGGTTTTTATCATAAATGGGTGTTGGATCTTGTCGAATGCTTTCTCTGCATCTATTGAGATGATCATGTGGTTTTTGTTTTTCATTTTGTTGATGTAGTGTATCACGTTGATTGACTTGCGGATGTTGAACCATCCCTGTGTCCCTGGTATAAATCCCACTTGATCATGGTGTATAATCTTTTTGATGTATTGCTGTATTTGGTTTGCCAAAATTTTGTTGAGGATTTTTGCATCTATGTTCATCAGTGATATCGGCCTGTAGTTCTCTTTCTTTGTGTTGTCCTTGTCAGGTTTGGGGATCAGAGTGATGTTGGCTTCATAGAATGTGTTAGGGAGTTCTCCATCTTTCTCAATTTTCTGGAACAGTTTGAGGAGGATAGGTATTAAGTCTTCTTTGAATGTTTGGTAGAATTCTCCAGAGAAGCCGTCTGGTCCTGGACTCTTATTTTTGGGGAGGTTTTTGATTACCGTTTCTATTTCCTTACTTGTGATTGGCCTATTCAGATTCTCCATTTCTTCCTGATTCAGTTTGGGGAGATTGTAGGAGTCTAGGAATTTGTCCATTTCTTCCAGGTTGTTCAATTTGTTGGCATATAGTTTTTCATAGTATTCTCTTATGATCTCTTGTATTTCATTGGTATCTGTTGTGATTTCTCCTCTCTCATTCCTAATTTTATTAATTTGCGATTTCTCTCTTCTTTTCTTGGTGAGTCTGGCTAGGGGTTTGTCAATTTTGTTAATTCTTTCAAAGAACCAACTCTTTGTTTCATTGATCCTTTGTATTGTCTTTTTTGTTTCAATATCGTTTATTTCTGCTCTTATTTTTATTATTTCGCTCCTTCTACTGACTCTGGGCTTTGTTTGTTCTTCTTTTTCTAGTTCTGTTAGGTGTCGTTTGAGGTTGCTTATGTGAGCTTTTTCTTGTTTAGTGAGGTGAGCCTGTATTGCGATGAATTCCCCTCTTAGGACTGCTTTTGCTGCATCCCCAATGATTTGGTATGTCGTGTTCTCATTTTCATTAGTCTCCATATAAAATTTGATTTCTTCTTTAATTTCTTCAATGATCCATTGTTTGTTGAGAAGCGTGTTGTTTAGTCTCCACCTTTTTGCACCTTTCTCTGCTTTTTTCTTGTAGTTGATTTCTAGTTTAATAGCATTATGATCAGAAAAGATGCTTGATACTATTTCAACTCTCTTGTATTTATTGATGTTTGCTTTGGTTCCCAAAATATGTCAATCCTTGAGAATGTTCCATGTGCACTTGAGAAGAATGTGTAACCTGCTGTTTTTGGATGAAGTGTTCTGTATATATCTATTAAGTCCATCTGGTCTAATTTTTCATTTAATTCTATTATTTCCTTGTTGATTTTCTGTCTGGATGTTCTGTCCATTGGTGTTAATGGTGTGTTGATGTCTCCTACTATTATTGTATTGTTGTTGATGTCTTCTTTTAGTTCTATTAAGAGTTACTTTACAAATTTTGGTGCTCCTGTGTTGGGTGCGTATATATTTATAAGTGTTATGTCTTCTTGGTGGAGAGTCCCTTTTATCATTATATACTGTCCCTCTTTATCTTTCTTTATCTGTTTTGCTTTGAAATCTACCTTGTCTGATATTAGTATAGCGACACCTGCTTTCTTTTGTTCATTATTAGCTTGGAGTATTGTTCTCCATCCCTTCACTCTGAGTCTGTGTTTGTCTTTGGGGCTGAGGTGTGTTTCCTGGAGGCAGCATATTGTTGGATCTTGTTCTTTGATCCATCCTGCCACTCTGTGTCTTTTGATTGGGGAGTTCAATCCATTTACATTTAGAGTGATTATTGAGATGTGGGGGCCTACCACTACCATTTTGTGTCTTGTTTTCCGGTTTTCTTCAATTTCCTTTGTTTCTCGTCCCATGGTTTAATCTGTTCTGATATAGAGCTGCTACTCTCTGTTGTTGTTCTTCTACTTATCTCCTCTGCTCTTGGTTTTGTAGCCCCTTTCCTTTTTTGGATTTTTCAGGAATGAGGGTTTTCCTGAGGATTTCCTGTAGAGGGGGGTTTTGTGGCAATGAACTCCCTTAATTTTTGTTTATCTTGGAACGTTTTTATTTCTCCATCGTATTTGAAGGATATTTTTGCTGGGTAGAGAATTCTCGGCTGTAGATTTTTGTCCTTCAGATTTTTGAATATATCATTCCACTCTCTTCTAGCCTGTAAAGTTTCTGCTGAGAAATCTGCTTATAGCCTGATGGGGGTTCCTTTGTAGGTTAGTTTCTTTTGCCTGGCTGTCCTTAGTATTTTCTCCCTGTCGTTGACTTTTGCTAGCTTCACTACTATATGCCGTGGAGTTGGTCTTCTTGCATTGATAAAGTTTGGAGATCTATTGGCTTCTGTCACCTGAAGATCCATCTCTCTCACCAGATTTGGGAAGTTCTCAGCCATTATTTCTTTGAATAGGCTTTCTGCCCCTTTCTCCTTCTCTTTTCCCTCTGGTATACCTATAATCCTTACGTTGCATCTCCTAATTGTGTCTGATAATTCTCGGAGAGTTTCTTCATTTCTTTTAAGTCTTGCTTCTCTCTCCTCCTCTGCCTGCAGCAATTCTATATTGCCATCTTCCAAATTGCTAATTCTTTCCTCCATATTATCGGCCCTACTGTTCAGAGCATCTAGATTTTTCTTAATCTCCTCTATTGTGTTCTTCATTTCCAATATTTCTGTTTGGTTCTTCTTTATCGTATCAAACTCTTTTGTGACATAGCTCCTGAACTCGTTGAGTTGTCGGTCAGAATTCTCTCTTAACTCATTGAGTATTTTAATGATGGCTGTTTTGAAGTCATCATCATTTAGGTTATATATTTCATTTTCTTTGGGGTTGTTTTCTGTGTATTTGTTACTTTCTTTCTGTTCTGGAGATTTAATGTATTTTTTCATATTGCTTGATGTTGTTGATTTGTGCCTCCGCGTAGAGATAGAGTTTAGTTGCTCCTTTCACTTGTTTCAGCTGCTGCGGTGGGGGAGCAGCTGTTTATACTGCACCAACCAGGAACCCTGTCCACAGTTGCTAACTGGGCCTGGGCCCCTCCTCGTAGCCACAGTGGTCCTTTGGATTCCCTCCTCTGCCTTGGTGGCCGTCACAGGGGGGCTTCAGGCTGCTGGTGCCTACTGTTGCAGCCCACCTAGATGTGCTCCCTCCTTGGGGTCTGCAACGGTGTTATGGGCTTTTCCAGCGGCCAGGGGTGGGATCACTTATATTTGTCGCTCCGTTGCTGTCGGCACCCACAAAATCTTACTTGTCCTCTATGGGTCGCAGGAGAGCTATTGGCATCTTCTACAGTCTGTGGTTAGTTCACCTAGCTATGCTGCTTTTGCCCTGGGGTCTTCCAGCCTTGTGGCTGCTGGCTGGGTGCCTTCTACTGGTGCTGTGCAGAGGCTTTCCCTAAGGCTGCTGTGAGCCTGTAGGGTCTCCCCCTAGGCTATGGAGCTGGGTCTCTGGAACTCCCCCCAGCCCCAGTCCTCTCCGAGTTCTCAGGCTATCCCTAGTCCCACTGGGCGGGCAACGGCAGCTGGGGGGTCGCCCCGCCCTCTGGGATTCTCTCCGGGCCTCTCCCGGAGC